>NW_006159840.1:134097-140417 GCF_000334495.1 Tupaia belangeri chinensis | reverse complement strand
CTTTCTTTCTTTCTTTCTTTCTTTCTTTCTTTCTTTCTTTCTTTCTTTCTTTCTTTCTTTCTTTCGTTTTTAGGTCATAATTTCTTAACAATTGAACTTCTAACGCTCTCCCTTCGGATCCTGCCAACTCCTTCTCTGGTCACTTAGGCTCACTGATGAGGTATTCCTATGGTACTCACCCACACCTACATAAATGGTCTCTTTATTAAATTTCCTTGAAATATCCTGGCTTGAAAGTGACATGTATTCACTGCTGGGATTCTGATCCACCATCACAATGTTGGGGATTAAGAAATACAAAGCTGGGAATTAATAAATGTTGGCTTAGTTAATGAAATATGTGCGAGGTCTGTGTCTGTTTAGATGAGCGTATCACCTTTGCACAAATCCGATTCAGGTGAAAGCAAGGGTATAGGGGAATTGGGAGTAAAACCAGGGTTTCTGAGAGAGAGCAAACATGCTAGGACCAAACCGAAGGATGGGGCACTCACAGACTTGGAGCATGACTCTTCTGGAATCTTCTTGCTCTCTAAGCATCTTTCATGGTATCACTATTTGAATCCAGGTAGGTGTTACTAGATAGATAAATACAAATAGATATGTAATAGTTAAATAGATGACAGATAGATAAAGGTAGATGAGAGAGAAAGATAGGTAGATAGAGAAAGATGATAGAAAGATGATAGATACGGATAGATGATAGATAGGGATAGATCAATATTCTGTATCTCCATGGAGAATTCTTACAGTCACCTACTAGTTCAGTAGCCGTGTACAGAGAAGCCTAATTTTGCTCCCTCATAAAGTCGTTTTTAGAAAGGGACGGAAGATAGAAATGTAACTGCCAGATGCTCTAATGAGTCCGGACCTGCCCAGTACAAGACTGAAAAGACATGCAAAACAGCTGGAAGAGTGAAGACCAGCAGGCAGCATAGAGACCCAGATTTAGACTCTTCTTGCTACCCCTTCCCAAGTCTGAGACGGGGCCCCCAGATCCTCCCACTGCTGGTCACAGTGGCTTCCGGAAGACAAAGGGAAGGAGCAGGCTCTTAGGGCCACTCTGGCTCAGAACATGTGCCAGAACATGATTTTTCTCAACTGCTTATTTCGCTCCCACCGCGAGTTCTCTCGCTGTCTGACAGAAAGCAAGCCGGTGAATACTGTTCGCAGTGGGCCCTACACAGTGAGGCAGATGGTGCGAGCTTCATGCTGGGCCCTCTCATGGCTGAGCCTGGAGGGTGACGGCAAGTTGGTGGGAGTTTATAAACTATCTCGTAGGAGCCCCCCTTTGGAGCTGCTCCCTAAAGAAGACGTACCTCTTGGGTTTCTTGTAACAGTCTTTCTTTCCATTATTTAATCTTTTGTCCATTGAAGAAATTCATGCTGATCCTGAATTTCCCAATTATACTTTTTAGAAATAAAACAAAAACAATAGTCACTGTTTAAAGAAAAAGCATAATAGCTTAGAATTTTACCAAATTTTTACATTCTAGGTTCTATTTTGCAATGGTATATGATACACCTTGGTATCAGGTCTCTACTTTCTAAATAAAAAAATGCCATCACAAACAAGACATTGGCACAGATTTGGAAATAAACTAATAGAAGATTAATGTTAGGTACTAGAAGAATTTCTCCAGGCCAATGGAGCTTCCTTGGAAAAAGAACCTAGTCTCATATGCTCCGTCTTCAGACACCAAGGAAAGAGGACCAATGGATTGAACAAAGTGGAACACAGATCATCCCTTCAATTATTCACTCACTCATTCATTCTTTCATTTGGTATTCATTTATTGAGGAACTACTCTATGTTAAATGGTTAAATGGTATGACAGTAAACAAAGTACCAGACATGGCCTCTGACTTCAGGATGCTTACAGCTCGGTGGACAGCGGAGTCGGCATAGCAAGGCTTTAAAATGATGGCCGTGAGTGAATGCTTCTGCTTTCTAAAAGCTGCTAGCAGCGTTCTGTCATTGGAGGCAAGATGTCAGCTCACCTAGTGCTTTTTTCTATGAAAGGTCACACATGTGAGCCACTTCATTCACACGAACACGAGGTGAGATCCCAAGCACTGTTCAGGAGAGGATTGAAGTCTGGCAGGTGACCCACGTGTGGGATGGTCTTGTCCCCTCTCTTCCTTGTTGATGTTTGGAACCTGAAGGAGGCCATCTAGTCAGATGAGTGGATTTAGGATGGAGTCAACCCTCGGATGGAACAGGATCAAGATCCTCTCCTTTCAGTTATCCAAGTTACAGCAACATAATGGAACAGGTGGGCTAGTCTTACTGAGGCTGAAGATCAGGAAATGAGCGTTACTTTATCATTGTTTTTTAAAAGCAAGCCTGAGATCCCACGTGGAAACCCTTCAGTCGCGGTCATCCTTGGTGCTCTCTCCTATACCCTTACCCCTTCTCTCTTTCGGAACCGAGCATTTAAGGGACCTCTTCACTGTCCTCAGTCCTCGGCTGCCCATGATACAATCATCCATTCTATTATGCTGTCTTTTTTACCACCTGACAGCTGACATACTCATGTGTTTTCTTTTGCTCCCACTGGGACACAATCTCCAAAGTAACAAAGATTGCATTTCCATCATCCTACTGTCACGTTATCTCCAAGTGTGTATGGTGCATATTTTGGATTCAGTTGACGTTTACTCAGTGAGTAAATGAGAAAAGGAGTGAACTCTCACAACTCCGTGTTTTCAGAACCTCCACGGTACCTGAAGGTAGATGCCCTCCTGCATCCACGCGTGGGGGTAGGGGTGAGGGGAGATCAGTGTGTTCTGGAAGCCTCATCGGCTCACCACCGTCATCCTGAATGCCCATCCCCGGAGAGTCAGGAAAGGCGTGGTCTGCAAGGCTGTGCTCCCCACAGAACACCAGCGAGTGTCCACTCTGCCGTCTTGGGGACGATGTCTCTTTGTCCACTGCTCTTTGCAGCCCTGTGTGTAGACTAGGGGCTGGTAGCCATTTGGGCCACCTGTGCCAGACAAAGCCAGACTACAGAGAGGAGGCTGGAGACAGGCACACGAAAATGGGAGGAGAACATAAGCAGCAACAGGAAGCAGGCATGGCCTGGGAGACCCACAGCACCTCCTGCCTGCTGTCTCCTGTCCTGGGAGTGCAGGCTCTTCCCTTGCACGTAAATCCTTTCCTAATCACCATCCATGGCAGGCGTTCTCTATGATTTTGTACAATTTTACTGAGCTCAGCCTAATCTGAGAACTGGGACACTGGGCTGACTAAGAAGATACCTGACTTTTCAAACTCACTTCCTATGTCCAACTTCAAAATTTGAACACAGTTCTCAAGCCACACGTAAGATGTTATAGACCCTTGGGCCAATTCCATCAGTGGACTCATTTCGTAATATGTGTTCTGTGTTGAGAGAGGCAAATCCATTCCAACCTCATTCCTCCTCACATGGTCAAATTTCCCATCATGTGGCCTGAATAGATCAAAAGAGAAAAAATAAGTGAAAGTTTATCTGGTAAAAGCTGGAAATCATGTTTTTAACCAAATGGTGATATTAAATTTGCATGAAGCCTTCCTGAGACCACAGCATAAGCAAAGGGCATTCCAAGCAGGGAACTTGGGAACGCAGGCCCCGACCGCTGAATCCAGAGGTTAGGCACTGGGAGGTCATGGTCAGGAAATGAATATAATTTAAGTGGAAAGGGAGCAAACGTCTATTAAGTAGCACATGCTAGTTTTAAATGAGGATTTTGCTTAAACCTCCTTAAGCCACTGGAAAACTCTAATTTGTGGGTATGCAAGCTTCTTCTTAGAGGGCCAGATGGTAAATACTTTAAGCCTTATGAATCACATATGGTCCCTTTTGAATATTACTTTTGTTTTTCAGTTGTCTGTTTATTTTGTTTACCACCCTTTAAATAGGTAGAAGCCATTTTGGCACCACGGATCATATAAAAACAAACCTGAGCTAGACATTTTTAGTTATATTTAATATTTTTGGGGACCAGCAGATGGCATAATGGTTACATCACTAGACTACCACATAGTAGACTACAGTTCGAGTCCCGGACCTGGGACTTGAAAAAAAGCTCATGCCAGGCACATATTCATGCATGCGAGTGCCCAAAATCCTGAAAGAAGACTGGCAGAGAAGGGATTGCAGCATGGCCATCCCACCCTAGGGGTTGATTTCTCGCTTTCTGTCTCTCTGTATCTCTGGTGAGCACACGTGCCCTATAGGAAAAACTCTCTATTAAAAAACTTTTTTTTTTTTTTTCAGGGATGGACATCTCACTATTTTTCAATTCAATGGTTGAACTCTTCAGTAATTTTTGTCATATTGAGTCAAATTTTCTTTTCCTGTAATTCCCATTCATAAATACTTCCGACTTCTGGAATTGGAAACTCCCTTTTTCCTCATAGGCTTTTAAAATACCATGGATGAAGAATTCTCTCTTCAGGTAAATAGTCCCATCAATTTCACCCTAACTTAGTATGAATGGACCTTTTAGTAGATTGGGCCTTTCTTGGGATCTCTCTGCCAATGGCCTTCCTCATTCCAGAATTTAATTTAATATTACTGGTTGGTTAAAACACAACTTCCAGAATTTACAGTTTCAGAAATTTGACATGACCACCACAGACTTTTTGAATTGATTGGCAGAATATTGTCATTCAGACGGCCTATGCTTAGATTTTGTTCACTTGTTTCGGCAGCTTTGTCATCTAGGAGTTGTGGTAGTTTTCATCTAAAAGTCCATTCATTTATTTATTTATTTTAGGTGTGTTTGTTTGTTTTTTTTTTAGGGACCGTCTGCTCTCCAGACAGAGACAGAGAGAGAGAGAGAGAGAGAACAGGAAAGTGAGAAGTCACCCTCCACAGGGGTTGGCCACGCCTCAATCCCTTCTCTTCCAGTCTCCTTTCAGGATTTTGGGCACACACACACACACACACACACACACACACACACACACATTTACTCAATGTGATTTTCAGGCTGCTGGGTCTGGATTAGAACCATGCACTCAGCCATGTCAGATCCAGCCCCTCAAACTCTACATCACCTACTGGCCCACCAAATTGATTTTTAATAAAAGTTCAGATTTCTGTGATCAAGTATAACCTAAAGATTTCAGGCAGGGCAACACTCGCAGGCCTTCCCTAGTCGTTGAGGGTCTGAGCTCCAGTCCCGCGGCGAGATGCTTCAAAGCATTGCTTAAATGTTCTGATCCCCATGAAGCCCTACTATACACGAGTTTACCAGGAGATTTGGGTAGGAGTGGGGTTGACAAGCCTCGTCAGTTATCAAATCAGGAGTGCTGATGAAGTAAAGCTTTGGAAGGTTCAAGCCCCTCGTCTGGTCACGGTCAGCACTAGCCAGCTCTCCTGGAGGGCACACGAGAGGACACGCCACCTGCCTGTAAATTGAAGCGAACCGTGGTGGGGACTGGAACACGGTGTAAGCTGGCCTAAGCGCCCTTTACCTTGGGGCATGAATAAACGTGTCTGGGAGATGAAAGAAAAAACGATTTCAGGCAGGGCTCGGAAATCATCGCATGAGTGAATGCCAACGGATTTGTTCCTGTGAGGCGAGCATAAAATCCCAGTGGGGCAGGCACCGTCTCTCCCTAGCACAGGCAAAATGTAAACTGCAGGGAGAGCTGTCTGTGCCCACCCTTTCCAAGGGAGGCCCCGTGACCAGGACAGACTGACAGCACAGACCCAATGGCTCTTCTCTTGTGCAAGTTAATGAATTATTTATACCCGAGGCAGCATTTTCAGGACATAGGCAATCAGCCGGTGCTCCCCACCCAGGGCCTCATGCTGGCGTCTTCCTCGGCTCTCCGACAGCAGGCTAATGGGTGCTGACAACCAGCTGGAAATTCAGGAGGAGGGGAGATAAAGGAAGCCAGTTATGTGCTTATTCGAAAATTCCGTGACCTTTAAAGACCTGTTTGTGGCTTGGCGTTACGAAGCACATTTGAATGTCGGTCAGTGTGAAAAATAAGGCATCTCTTTCTCGAATCCCCCTTTCATGTTCAAGAGTCCCCAAAGTTACTTAAAGACTCATTCCCATAGTGGTTAATGTGCTGGACTCACACATGGCCAACTGTGGTTCAAGTCCCAGACCCAGTAGCTTCAAAGTCATGCTGAACACAAGTGCCTGCATGCCCAAAATCCCAAGAGGAGACTGGAGAAGAGGGGATTGCAGTATGGCCATGCCCTCAGGGGGGTGATTTCTCACTTTTCCTCTCTCTGTCTCTCCAGAGTGTACATGCCCTATAACAAAAACAAAAAATACAGAAATTCAAATAAACAAACAAACAAAAAACCCTCTTT
>NW_006159840.1:130953-134086 GCF_000334495.1 Tupaia belangeri chinensis | reverse complement strand
TACTTTTTAATCAAAATGTATGTAATATGTGATCTGTCCTAAGAAATTCTAGTTCTTTCCCAGGCTGTTAGAATACTTGAATATTCTTTAGTGATGTCTACCGCAGACAAGGGGTTGTAGAAATTGAAGAAAACATCAAACATCGCAGCCCCATCAGAGACCTGACAAAGCCACTCACTTCCTTGCACGTTTTGCCTTCACACCTACCAGGCCCAGCAGGTCTCCCCTCAACACAGTGCGGGCTCTGCAGATCACCAGCTCCTGGAGGCTGGCTGCATGCTGCGTGTGGTGCTTCACACAGGGCGTAGGCCGAGGGCCCTCAGAGAGTTTGCTTCTTGCTCACATCCACCCCTGCTTCTCTAAAGCTGCCGCCTTTATGAAAAGAGACAAACCCTTCACTCCCCAGTACTGCCAGGGGGAGGTGATGGGACAAGTGCATGGGAAGGGCTTCACATTTTCTTTCTTTTTTATTTTTTGGAGAGGTTTTTCGCTATAGGGCACGTGCACTTGCCAGAAAGACAGAGCGAGATAGAGAGACAGAAAGCGAGAAATCAGCCCCCAGGAAGGATGGTCACGCCGCAATCCCTTCTCCTCCATGCCCCTCTCAGGATCTTAGGCCCACACGCACATGTGCTTGGCATGAGTTTAAGCCACCGGGTCCAGGACTCGAATCGTAGTTGACTACATGGGAGTCCAGTGACAGGCATTGTGCCAACTACTGGTCCCAGGACTTCACATTTTAAAGACAATTAGAACAAAGTGTCTTTAATCCTGAACGGTAAGATGTTTCTATTTCAAGTAGCTATGTAGAGGGGAAGGAAAGAGAAAAGGATTTTTTTTTTTTTTTGAGAGAGAGATTTTTGCTATAGGGCATGTGCACTCACCAGAGAGATAGAGAGACAGAAAGAGAGAAACCACCTCCTAGAAGGGATGACCATGCCACAATTCCTTCTCCATTCTCCTCTCAGGATCTTGGGCACTCATGCGCATGCACGCAGTGTGTTTTAAGCTGCTGGGTCCAGGACACGAACTGCAATTGACTACATGGGAGTCCAGCAACTTAACCATTATGCCATCTGCTGGTCTCAAGAAAGGGAATTTTTAAAAAGAGGACTTTTCAATCATCTGGGACCTCAAATCTTAATTAATCTGGAAATATTCTGGATATGCCCCATCGAGCTGACAAATACATAGCCACACAGGCATGGAGAGACTGTGCCCTCAGGTGGACCACGGCTGGACGGCAGTGATGAATGTCATGGCCCGTCAAAATACCTCGGCACCCTCCGCCCCACTGTCTCCGAGCCCCCAGCATACTAAGGGTTAGTGTGCACCTTTCCACTGTGGCTAGGTTGTGCAGAGCACATTTCCCTGGACACTTCTACAAGATGTTCATAAACAGCACCTTTGTCCAAAAAAGCCCCACACACTTCTATCTGGAACAAGGACAGATTCAGCAATTTTAATCAAGATTCTTGCAGACACGTGTGGATATGTATATGCATATATACACACATATATATATCAAAATTGAGAATTTACAAATAAGATTTGATACATTTAGTCTAGCAGTGGGTAAGTCCATGGAATAAACCTTGACTGGGATATACTGCCTTCGATGGGACTTTTAGTAACTCAGTTCTACTGCGTACAAACAGATCCGGAGCTTAAGTTCAGCATGTTTTGGTGAAGTCCAAAATGAGAAAAGCAGAAAGTGTGCAGCATTCCACAGAGCGAGTGCAGCTGGGATGCTGTTCCCTGGAAATACTCGAGTGTCTGAATTCTGTGCCTTAAAAAGCCTGGCAATCACATGGCATCAGCTGCTGGTTTCTGATGTCTCTGGGACGCGCCATTACAAAGATATGAAGTGACACGCATGGCACCAGGAGTCCCGTTCATAGTCTTGGCTGAGCACAGGGACTGAGTTCCAGATAGAAAATGACGAGAAGGTCCAGTGTCCACCGCGTGGCCTTCCTGACAGGCGGGGCAGTGGGGCTCAGGACACCGTCTTCCTCCTGCGCATCCCCAAGTGCAAGTATAGTCAGCAGGGCCGGGCAGGCCGACTGGCAGCCTGGTGGTCCTGTGGTCACCACTTTCCGGGGATGGAGACCCCACACTCGTACCAGCCCACGTAGTAGTGGGGGGTGCCAAAGCCGATGTTGCCAAAGCTGACAGGTTCCTGGCGATACTGGCGGAAGTAGCCTGGAAGAGGGACAGGAGGGGGAGGACAGAGATTCATCAACATCCCTGAACCAGCAGGACAAACCTCACCCCTCAGGCCCCTCAGACGGGGGACCTCCGGGGAGCTGCTCTGCGGCCAGTGCTCCTGCTGTGTTAACAGAACCATGCTGCATGGGGTCACGACAGCACATGAGGCTGGCCCCATGCATGGTGATCTGTGGGGATAATCTAGTCTCTCATGTGACACAGGCAGGAAAGAGCGACCACAGGTCCCTCTCTTCGTCTCCCTGCACACGGGCTGATACTTTCAGCCAATTGCTGAGCACTCCCGGGCAGCCCTGTGCTAGGTGAATGGAGCAAGGTTGCCAGGTTCCCAGCTGATCCTCGCAGAGCCCCGGGCTCTGACTGGCCAGACTCGGTGCTCCAGGGTGTGACCATCTTACAGTCTGCGGTAGACTTTCAGATCTTTCAAGGAAGTCTCTCAAAGGGAAGGATCCTAGAGCATTTCTGATGCTTTTTCCCTTGAAATAGAAGAGATGCTTCAAGTTCCTCGACATTTTTCTGGAAAATCATCCCCTGCTCTCACTCTTTGGCCCTGTGTATTCTTACCAAGTCCATGGTTACCTCCCGCTCTACCAGTGAGGGTGCAGGTTAACCAACAACACTGTTCAAAGGCAATGCCATGACCACTGCCACACAAACGCCATGGAATCCAGACAGCACATGTCATGGTAACCTCAGGGCACTGCGGGATCCTGAGAAAACTATGACATGTGATATGCTTGATATACTTATTGGGACGATTCATTTTATGTGTCAACTGGACTAGGCTAGTAGTTGATACAACATGCTCTAGATGTTTCCGTGAAAGCATTTTTTAGATGAGATTGACCTTCATAATGTGGGGACAACTGATCTCCCTGAAGAGGAGAACATCCCTGCTCCAGCCTGC
>NW_006159840.1:120899-130765 GCF_000334495.1 Tupaia belangeri chinensis | reverse complement strand
GCTCTTCCCTGGGTCTCCACCTTGACAGTCGATCCTGCAGATTTAGGACTTTTCAATCTCCACAATTCCAAGAGCAGATTCCTTAAAATCTGTCTCTCAATAGATAAATAAATAACTAAATAAATAGTGCCTACTGATTGTGTTTTTCTTGATGACAGAATCTTGACTAATACACTTATCTTACTGTTTTATGTTTTTAGTGTATTTTAATTCTTTGAAAATGGGTAATTCACATAGCAGGTTGTAGTATTTTTTTTCCCTCAAGTTGAAAAATCTGGTGGATCAAACATCTCATGTCCTGAAAATGCCTGGTTGCTAAGCAATGAGGGCATAGTGGAAAACACAGGGGGGTTTTGCCAGTTGTTGTTTATTTGTTTGCAGGGGTGAGGGAGTTAATAACAAAGTACAAGTTGTTAACCTCTGAGATTAGCGTCCTCTTCCCTGGCATGTAATGCCGTAAGCACACGGCTGGTATCCTGTCCCCTGAAGCATATGAGGGTGGCTCACATACGCTTACCGTTGCCTTCTCTGTGCGTTCCCTCATGCCTTTCCTCACCTGGAAGGCCCTCTGTCTTTGCATGTTCATCCAGTCTTTAAGACTCTGTCCAGACTCTATCTCTTGCAAAAACCTTCCTTAAGAGCCTTGAGTGGTTTGTGTCCTTTGAATTCAAACGGTGACTATAATACGCAGTTACCTGACAATCAGGCATCACACGACAGTGCTCTTGTCACTATCTGCACTTTCGGAGTTTCACTCTCAGTGCTTCCTCACTTATTTATTTTTCTCTTCTCAGTTATAGAACATGTTCCTGAGAGAGAGGATGAGGTCTGATACTTTGCTGATTCTTTATTTTTATTTTTATGGTCCAGTGTGATCCTAGGACCCATCGTCAGATGGCAAATCAAAGGCAAGGCTAAGTGAATTTCGTCCCTATGTTAATCGCCACTCCAACCCTCCACGTGACATTTGTGCACGTTACCTTGAATGGTGGGGAGAGCTTCCACATAGGACTGGGGCCCTGTTCGTCCATCCAGATGTGAATCCACAAATTGGCAATGGTCTTCTCCTCTTCCCCAGCTGTCTCCAATGCTGTAGAATGTATCTGCATAAGGGAATTTCAAGGGTCAGTGCCTACTCAAAGAATGCCAAGGCTAGTTTAGGAGTTAGTACAAGCTTTGGAGACCATTTGAATTGGGAACATTACTTAAACTGTGTGCCGGACTTGCTATGTCTGAAAGACGTCGACAAAGGCAACAATCTCATAAAGGCTGCAAGAATCCAGCCACATCATGCATGCTAACTACGTGACAAATACTCAGTAACCGGATACTACTCCTACAGGCAGTTTCAGCCTCTAAGTGTTCATTTAAAAAAAAACAAATGGAGACAACTATGATAGAAAACTGTAATTATGAAAAGCAGGAAGGTCTGTAAAAATGGAAGAGCCCATTTTCACACACAACTAGAGGGTGTGCCTCCACGATACAGGTCGCTGTCCGAGGTCCTGAACCGCAGCTACACAGTAGGGCGAGGTTGTCTCCCAGACCCGGGACACCAGAGATACTGTGCCCGGGAAGCAGGGAGGATGAGGGCGGAGGGAGAAGGAAGGAAACCGTAGACAGACGACAGACTGTGGTCGTTGGGAGGGGCATACAGAAAGTGCCAGAGCAGGGGAACCAGGGAGGTTTGTTTTGACACTACCTTTAAATGATAACTGCTAGGAAGAAAAAGAAATGTAAAAAATAAATTAAAACAAAACAAAAACAGAACAAAACAAAACAAAAAAAAACCACAACTGACCAGTGACAAAATACAAGCCAGCTAAGGGAGAATTTAAAAGTTGGGTATACACGGGACCAGCAGTTAGCGTAATGGCTATGTCGCTGGACTCCCACGTAGTCAACTGCGGTTCGAGTCCCGGACCTGGTGGCTTAAACTCACGCCGGGCGCGTGTGTGTGCATGCCCAAGATCCCGAGAGGAGAATGGAGGAGAAGGGATTGCGGCGTGGCCATGATTTCTCGCTTTCTATCTCTCTGTCTCTGTCTATCTGGCGAGCACACATGCCCTATAGCAAAAACCTCTCCAAAAAGAAAAAAAAAATTGGGTATACTAAAAAGCCAAAGGTTGAACAAGTTTTCAAATAAAACATGAGTGTGTAGGTGGATGAGTCAAAGCCAGCTGGGTAGAAATGGCCTCTTGAAGTGTTGGCAGCTCCAGGTATTCAGGTATTGTTGTGAGCCCTACCACGCTGGAAATGGTGTGGTCTTTATCTCGACATGGAGCAAACAGTACAGCTGATATGCCAACTGCTACTTTTTTTTTTTCCTGAAAACTTGTGATGGCAGGGACTGGAAGCAGGAACTTTTCCTCAATTCATCCAGCTTATGCTCATACTTGTTACTATGGAATTAATGACAAAGAAACTACAGCAATACCCTTGACCCCACCGGGGTCTTGGCACCAGGGTCCACCCCGGCCTCAGCAGATTGTGAGCACACGTGTGCCTGGCATACTCAGGGAGGTCTCCAGACACAAACCTGGAACCTCTCCAGGCGAGTCAACTTCACAGAGCAACACTTTTTACTGCTGTGCCATCTGCAGCCTCAGATGTGACATTTCTGACATATTTTCAACTTCGTTCCCACTGCACAGATTTTTTAAATTATTGAGAGACAATGTAAAAACGAGTAACCCCCAAAAGAGAGTCAGTGAAGCTGGTTCCTATTGAGCCAGAGTAAGTCATCGTAGCTCCAAGTCTCAAATACCTTCTGATGCACCTGCTGTGTCAAGATAGTGCCTCATAAAATCAAGCCTTTCCACACCTTCCCCAGCCAGCCAGCCTCCCAGACCTACCTCTCAGGTTGTCGCTGAGGTAGATCTTGTACCTCAGTGAATTGCAAAGAACGACTCCCACGAATTTCTTATACCATGTCCGCTTCACGTACTGCCGGCCGTGGCAGTCTGTGTAGCCAGGATCATGCTTGAAGGCAAATGGGATCCAGATGGGCTCACCACCTAACAACACAGACACACCCACTCAGTTGGGGTGCTCCAGTGCTTCTTCTTGCACTAAGTCCAGAAAACTGGCCTTCTCAGTGGGCTCCCCCACCCCAAGGCTTTTCTGAGCAGTTTCCCATCTCCTGAATGAGCACTCTCTCTCTTCCTCCTCTTTTGTACCCACATATGTTGGGAGGAAAATCCTTCTACCTGAACATATTTCAGGTGTTTGCCCTTTCATAAGGTGTCCTCAGAGGTAACAGAAGCCTTCACACCTCAAGGGAAGTCAGCTGCAATAGTGGTTGTGCTCTCTGGGATGCGCTAGCCTCTCCCCAAGTCCCTCACACAGATGCCTACTCTTCTTGCCACTCAAAACACCTGCATGGAATTTATGCCACAGGGTTTTCCTAGTTGGTTTGAAAAACAAGGTAAAGCTTTGTTGTACACTTAAATGCACTCCGCTATCTTTCCTGCAATTTAAAATATTCAAAGAGATTATGTAAATAAAGTACCTACTTGATAACTGTTGGCTATCTCACCATGGCTTTTCACAGATTTTCACTGTCATAGCCCTACCAAAAAAGTCCCAGGTCATCGCTTCCCTGGGTCTGGAGGAAGGGTGCAGGGCAACTGTGGAATTTGTCACAAAAATAAATGCAAAAGTGGTCTAGCATTTCTATTTGTGAGTAGTCACAGCAATCTCATGTCTAATATTCAAGTTGATTACTCAGATGTCAAGATTATTAAAAGGAGACACTTACCTGGTGGCCTCACAACCAGCAGGGGATTGTCTGTAGAATGAAAAGAAATCATTAACTTTGTATTGTATTTCACAACCATGCAGTTGTTGAAATGTTTATTGCAACTGAAAGAATTAACCAAACTGGAATAAAGGAAAAGCTTAAGGTTTATTTGATAGACTCCAAAGCAATTCCTTAGTTTTACTTTCTAAGTATTTCCTTTTTGCTACCTACTCTTCTCTGGTTATGTTGCCTTGTATTTACCTAGCAGCTGTGGATCCCTGAAAATAAGATTTTGATATTGGATTCTATAAAATAATCCACACTCCTTTTCTAAAGTCTATCTTCGAAAACATTTTTGACAGTTCCTTGAAAAAGTAACCATGCATCTGTTACATAGTCCATCTTAGATACTTACCCAAGAGAAAGGAACACATACACTCATACAAACAGGTGTACAAAAATGGCTATGGCATATTTGTTTGTAACAACTCCAAAGCAGCAGCAACTCAAATGGTTATCAGCAGGTGACAAAACTGGATAAAGAACCTGTGGCACAGTCACCGTGAGAAACTGCTCAGTAATAATAGAGAAGCAACCAAACATAACACACAACGATATGGCTTCCTTGGTACAGACACACCTCAAAATGCATTCAGGAGTATAGCTTGAAGTACGTGCAGTTACTGTTTGCCATTCATATGTTAACAAGGCTCTTTAACACGTCTGCACCCTTGCCCAAAAAAAGCCATGTCAGGAAATATGAAACTACCTTTTGAAGGAAATCTGCTATAGCAAAAAACTCATGTTTATAAAATGCCATACACTAGGTAAACATGGACTATTTTCTGTTTTGTTTTTTTTTTTTTTTTTCAAAAAGCTATCATATAGTACATTGCTCTTTAGAGTTATACATCCTATGAGTTTTAACACATGGACAGGTTCACAGAACTCCGTCTCAGTCAGCCTGCAGAATGCTCCCCTTGGGTCTCACTTGCACTGTCCCCTGTGCAGCTCCAGCCTTCCAGCCACGAGGCATGGTGCTCTTCAGCTGTTTACAGTACCTTTTTTTCCCCACTCTTCAACTAGATTTTGTGCAGATAGATTAAAACTGATCTTTCTCACATGGTTAAAAACTAGATTTTTACCCTTTTCATTGGGATTTGCCTTTCTGCTGTCCAGGGAACCAGTGAAGACTACTTATAAGTTTATATTTAAGCTTTCATCTAAAAGGAAAAAAATGCTTATTTTATTTATTTTTCAAAAGAATTATTTATTTAACTTTATTTACCATTATTATTATTATTTTAATTTGCTACAGGGCATGCATGCTCACCAGGGAGTGTCAGAAAGAGAGAGGGAAAGTGTGCTCACCAGAGAGAGAGTGAGAGAAAAAAATGAAAAAGCAAGCTGCCAGGTCTGGGAGTTGAACCATGGTCAGCCATGTGGGCATCCAGTGCCTTAACCACCATGCCACCTGTTGGTACCCCACAAAATGCTTATTTTATAAAGAAATATCCAATATGGATCACCAGAAAAGTAAGAATCTTACTTCTTAATTTTTATTGTAGTATAGTCATTTTATAGATTATTTCATTTAAGAAAAATAAAATAGACAAACCAGAAGTGGAGTTGACTGTACCTGATTCTGTAACAAATGAGACTGAAGGGCTGATAGGTCCATAGCCATGAGGATTCTTGGCCTGAACTTTAAAATAATACCTGAAATTGGAAGAAAACATCTTTTAAAAAGACATGGATTTGGTTTCTAGGTAATGAAACATCTCCCCAAACTACTGGGCACCTACTCCCACTGACAGTGGCGGGCTTTGAGTCCTGTTTTTCAAAAACGCATTCAGACACCACTGGTGGTTCTTTGCATTTTTTTCTGAACTTTCACCTTTGGACACTTTTCAAAATAATACAGTTAATGTAACCCAGACAGACAGACAATGGGGAGGGGGAGTATATCAGGTAGTGCTCAGAGAGTGTGTCTCAGCACTGGGATGGTCAGCACTAGGTGCAGCCTGGATGTCGTTGGTGAGACACTCCACTCAGATCCTGCTCTTGGTCCAGCCGGAGGCTCAGGAGCCCCCTGGGGCTCCCCAGCCCAAGAGGGAGAGGCTGGAGTGGAGAACACTAGAGCAGAATTCCAGTTCAGACCTCATTCTTATCACAGAGACCACAGAGAAGAGCAGGGTGTCTGACTCAGTGATGATGCACTCTTGGCTGGCAGGGAGAAGGTGAGCTCACCAGAGACACAGAGGCAAGTCCAGGAAGGAGAGTGGAAAAGGCGTGGAGAAAGGCTTTGCTTTGCGCTAAACTGTCTTGGAACAAAGAATGTGCTCCGAAGCGCACTGTCTGAGTCAGCTAGCTCACCTAGAGAGAGGCCAAGTCCCAAAGAATCTTACTCTTCTCTCATAAGCTAAAAGACAAAAATGATGGTTGGACCATGCCAAGCCCTGTGCCCTCTCGCGGCGCTGTATCTGCGCTTGGTCTCCGGGTTCTCCTGGTTCCGGGTCTCTGGATGCTGGGATGCTCTCTGGCGCTTAGCTGCTCATAGGCACAGGGGACGAAGAGCCCTGGCAGCAGCAGCTCTCCCAGCTCAGGGAGCTCGTGCAGAGCCTTGTCCTTTGGTTTTGGCTAGCAAGAGCATCACACTGTATGTCACAAGGTCTTGATTTGATTAAAGCAGGCCTAAAGAGTATCTGTACTAATTAAAATGCACTGTGTTTTAAAAAGGTTAGTAATGGACGTTGGATTCCACAGGCCAGCTTCACCATTCGGGTCCCGGATGCAGTGGCTTGAGAATCATACTGTGTGTGCATGCATGGCCAAAATCCCCAGAGAATGGATGAGAAGGGTCTGCAATGCGGCCATCCCCCCTGTGGGAGGGTCATTTCTCACTTTCCCTCTCTTTCTTTCTCTCTGTGTCTCTGGTGAACACATGTGCCTTATAACAAAAACCAAACAGAACAAAAATTAAAAACAAATAAATTAAAAATGTAAGTTTTTATATCCAGAGAGCAAAGGGTTTTGCCTGTTGAAACTGCTGCACTGACACGGGGCTCCCGAGATGCCCAGACTGTCAAGGCTTCTCTGTCCTCACAGCACAGGGAGGTACTTTTTCCTTTGAGATTAATTTTTAAAAATTATTTATTTAATTCTACTTGTTATTATTTTTTAATTTGACCAGAGAGAGACAGAGAGAGAGAGAAAGGGAAAGCGAGAAAGCAAGCCACCAGGTCTGAGACTCCAATTGTGGTCGGCCGTATGGGAATCCAGCGCCTTTAGCCACTTTGGGACTGATTACACAGGAAGCAAGAACTAGCTTTGTGGTAAAATTAACCTTCTAAAGTAATTCACATTTCCTTCAGGAGTTTTCTCTTTTCAATTTTAGGTTTCTTTAAAAAAAAAAAAAAAAAAGATATGCACAATTAAGAACATATGAGTTTCCAGATCTCAGTTTCACTCCGCCATCCATGTTTTCCCAACTGTGCACATTTGATGCAGTGGTTGTGAAGTTATTTAAGGCAAATCTCTGCAGGCAATTCATGCAGTGGGTCTGGCATACATCAGTGAGTCTGGTCAAACTTTACAGATACTGTTCTCCTTTTAAAAAGGAAATTAAAACATATGAATGATACTTGTACTCAGAGGCTACCTGGGCTGCTTCCGCTGCACTGGCTCTCAGGCCGGGGCTGGCACGATCCTGATGCCCCCGCCCAGCATTGCAGAGGGAAGCCCTCTGTGCATTCTAGGAGGTGGCCCGGGACTAATGGGCTGGGAGGGGCTCTTCGCATTGATTTGTTTCAGTTTTGTTTTAACCACTAAACCTCAGTATTCTCCAAATCTACCTTCCCGGTTGACAAAACGGTTCCAGAAACCCAGACATGCCAATTCTAAAGGCATATTTCCATTCAAACTTCTCCTGATGGGTCAAAGGAAATTTAAATACCCTGAGTTGAAAAAAAAATGATGTTAAAAAAAAGAGGCAAAATCCCCATTTTCAGAAACCACATTAAGCTTTCTCTGTGGAGTAAAATATGCATTTCCTACTCTAAAGTGTTTTTGCTTCATCCAAGTAACAAAAGTAAGCCTCTCCTTTCTTACACAAGCTCTGAACAGCCTTACCAGGGGCAGGTCTTTGTGCTGTCTGTGCAATTTAAAATATGCAGACTCGCAAGGGTCTTGTGGGACTCCACCTGGTCAGTAAGGTAGTAAGGCTCACTCTGAGTCGACATGAGATCCACCCTTGAGCATCGGAGCAGTAGGTCTCACTCTTTTTCTTTTTTTTTTTTTGAGAGAGAGATTTTTACTATAGTGCACATGCACTCACCAGAAGGACAGAGAGAGACAGAGAGACAGAAAGTGAGAAATCACCCCCCAGGGGGAATGGCCATGCCACAATCCCTTCTTCTCCATTCTCCTCTCGGGATCTTGGGCATGTAAGCACATACACCTGGCATGAGTTTAAGCCACCAGGTCTGGGACTCGAACCACAGTCGACTACATGGGAGTCCAGCGACATAGCCATTACACCAACTGCTGGTCCCAAGCATCGGAGCAGTTCTATCTACACCTTCAAGTGGACTGACCTTATCGCTCCCACACTGACTTAGAAGACAGTTTCCCAAGAGGGGCCCTGAGGACTGATGAGTGACAGAGATGCAGCCTCTACAGACCAGGTATACAGAACACCGGGGGACACTTGAGTAACACAGGGAGGAAAGTGAGTGCCTTCACATCATGTTCTCACTTACACCACCATGTATGTTTACCCACGCTCACCCCGACTCCCACTCCGGTGTGTACGTGATGCCTGGCCCAGAGTAAATCCTCAGTAAATACTTATTGAATGAATCGTGGACACTCATTCATTCCTGTTGAAAGATAAGCATTTATGACCGTGAATGAATGAGTACATGATCATCCTACATAACCGTCTCCTGTCTTAATCAAATCTCAACATCAGTCTGGCAGCAAAAGCTGTGGAAAGAACACAGCCTGGGGGAATCAGGAGACGGAGATTCAAATTCCATTGCAAACAGCCATCTGGCCAAACATCTCCAAGGCTTCTTTTAGCTTCTTGTTCCTTCTAAACTTATGATAGTGTGTGCACACACACAGGAAAGAGAGGGAGAGGGACACCCTTGGCAGAGTCTCGTCACACCACTATCCCCTTTCCTCATCCTTCCAGTTCATCAGGCTCTTGGGCACACGCACACACCCAGTGTGTTTGAGGCTGACCTGGTGGCCGGAACCCGCAGTCGGCCATGCAGCTTCCAGCACTGCAGTTCAGCTCATCACTGGCTGGACCAGCAGGCTGGGCCTCTACCAGCTTCTTCATACTGTGGCTGAGCTAGGAGAGTACAGGCAAATCTGCACACAATAAAATGAACGAATGTCGTACCTGTGGTCTCCAATTGTGTTTTTTTTTTTTCTAGTTACTCAATTTTTCATTCATATTAGGGGGAGAAAAAGAAAAGGCCCTTCTCAACGAATTTATTTATGACTTGTTTTCATTTACCAAATCCTGAAATTCATGGTGGTTAGGGATGCTGAGTTCAAGGGAGCCCAACTGACACATTAAAAGCTCCTTGGGAAAATGCTCAGCTGCTTCAGAAGCCCCTCGGTGCCCCTGGCTGTTGACAAGACTCTCCCCCAGTTAGCATGTGCCTGTTTACTGAGGGTATTTTGCTCCAGGCAGAAAGTGAGAGACCTCTGATCCACTGACACATCACTTTGAGCTCTTTGCTAAGCAAATAGGGCAACGCCACGTAACACTGATGTGCTGCAGACATCGGTACAGGCTTGGGAAAGCCAGTCGCTAAAGATTCAGGAGTCCCACGAGTCTATTGGTACCTTTTCCCTTCCCCGTGTCTATTCATGATACAGTCGTATGTGCACACACTTGAAAGTCAGACCAAGAGTGAGAACAAGACAGGAAGAGAGAGAGAGGACCACCCTCCGGGGTCTGGCCACACTGCAATCTACTTCCTCCAGTACTCCAGCCCATCAGGTCATGGCACTAACACACACTTCTGGTGTGTTTCAGACTGACCAGGTCTGGAATCCAAACCACAGTCACTGTGTAGGCTCAGCTTCCCCTGAGCAGTACATTCCT
>NW_006159840.1:98839-120733 GCF_000334495.1 Tupaia belangeri chinensis | reverse complement strand
CTGCTGCACCGCAGAGCCAGCACACATTAGTAGCTTGAAATTGGCCAGGAGTAAATTGCAGGGGTACTTACACCACAGAAATGGGAAAACACTATGAACCAGGGGTCCTTTGTTCTTCTAGAGCGTCAGTTGACTCACACAACTTGACCATTTTAAGTGTGGTGCTGTGTCCACATTCACCCACAAGGGTAGCTTTCTAATGGTCATTTCCATCAAAACCAGGTAGGGTACAGTGACACACACAGTCATTCTCTTTGTGCCCTGGGAACCAGTTTCACCTATTTCACCCTCAGGGCCATAAACTCTGGCTTCCAGAATGGTGCTCTGGCCAGACAGTCCAGTTTATGAAGATATGCTTGTAACCTTCATAAATGTGCAAAATGCACCTCTTTTTAATGGTCTTAACTTCTACATCTTAGAGTTTGAAATGTTTAGAGTACAAAATGTTTAGCAATTGGTGTTCTGTTAGTGTCACGTATGAAGGTAGTATTGCCACCACACTGTCACCACGCTGGTGACTGAAAATGGATCGATTCCATCCAACACACTGAGCAGCCTTTCTTTCCCTGACAGTAGGTGGTATTTCTGTCTCCCTCATGGTACACAATAACCTAACAATTACAATACAGGAGATCATTTCTCCAAAGAAAGCTGCATGGCATGTGGTGAACATTCCCTGACATCCTATGAGAGCTAAACAGAGTGTTCAGAAATCTCAGAGGCATGTTGATTCATCTTTTCATTTTCAACCAGGGATCTAGCCACGCACACAGGCCTTGTTTCTTGCTTTTAAAGGACACGTCATACCTTGTGTTTGGCTTCAGGTTCTCAATGGGCAAATGGGTTACCGATGAGGCCTGAGTGGACCACTTGTTCCTTATGAAGTCTTCGTAGGATGCGCTGTAGACCAAGTAACCTGGGAAAGGAAAGAGAGAAGACTTCAGCGAGCATCATGGAATCAATCACGCACGTGGCCTAACCGAGGGGGTTCAATGGGGAGGAGGTGGACGTGAGCACAGATCTGAAGAACTTCCAGGAGGAGAGAAGCTACCCAGTGGGACAGGAAGGGATGTGACGGTGGTACTGTCAGTGACTCCAGGCGAGGATTCAACAAGTTAGGCACATCCTGATGACACTCTGGTTCCTACTTCTCTTCCTTCTCTGAACCCCCCTCATTCTCTGGTCTTTCCCATCTCCTCAGAGCTAATCACATCTAATCTTGACTGCACAGAGAAAAAAAGAAGTAGAAAAAATAGGCAGTGACCGCCACACTAATACAGTCATGGGTCGTGTAACGGCATCCTTGTCTACAAGGACCACAGACACAGCGGTGGTCCTAGAGGGTTCCACCTGACAGCCGAGGTGTGCAGGTGCAGGAGTGCAGGTCTAGGAGCGCAGGTCTGAGCAGGTGCACTCTGACGTCTGCACAGCGATGGGATCACCTAGCGACACATTTCCCACAGCACATCGCTACACAGTTAAGCCACGACTGTATTTAAGAACTTCCCAGTGGACGTAATAAACAATTGTCCTTCACATGAAACAAAGCGCACTGACAATGAATGCTGTTGCGGGAGGACTGAAAGACCCCCAGATTCACAGTGACCCCTGACCATTTAGTGCAGGCTCTCCTGTGACTTCTAGTTGTTGCATACCTGTGCCTGCCTTGACCTCACCCTCTAATGACAACCTGCTCTGTCCTGTTTGCTAACAGCCCCAGGCAGGTGGACCCTCAGCCCTGACACCTGCCCAGACGTCACAGATGGCCCAGGAGGCAAAGCAAAGTCCACAGGCGGCTTGTACCCTTCCTGCTACGTTTCTATGTGCACCCCAAGGACAGAAATCTCTGTTGAGCACTTCCTATGTGCCAAACATTATACTAAACACTTTCACTAATTTTTATTTTTATTTTTAAATTTTGATTAATTCTCACGATCTTAGCGTGTAGGCATTGCTATCCCCATTTTGACCCATGAGGAAACTGAGTCTTAGAGATAGATTCAATATCTCATTCACATTCATTAATCCACTCAACAAGCATGTATTGAATGACTACAATTTGTTAGATACTCTGTTAAGTACTGGTGATAAAACGATGACCAAGAACCCAAGGATCAGTAGATTCCCAGACAGCAGAATTACACAGCTGTGACCAGCGCTGCAGGAGAGCCTGTGGAGCCATGAGAGGCCGTGTTGGGAGAACTGACCTCCCCAGGAGGACATAAAGCACTTCTCAGGGCCCAGGGAAACGGAGCTGATGTCTGAAGGATGAGAAGATGCTGAGGTGGGAGGTAGGATGAGGGAGGGGATCCAGGTAGGTGGAGTACCTGGGACAGGAAACTGAAAAGGGAGGAGCCAGAGGGAGGCAGATTGACTGGAAGCTCAGAGTGGCAGGGATGGGAATTGTGAGGTGAGACTGAAGCAGCAGAGAATGGAAAAACTACATGGCGCCCTTAGGTAATGCTAAACTTTTGCTTTTCATTCTAAAAGAAAGGGAAAGACATTAAAGGGGGATTCGTGTCTTCAACACTTCTCTCCAGCACAGAGTGAAGAACTGACTAGCTGTGGGAACAGGACTGTGGCCAGGGTAGTCTAGCTAGCGGTTGCAGCAGCCAGATAAGAGACAGCAGTAGCTTAGAAGAACGTGGTGGCTAATAGAGAGAAATGGATGGTCGCCAGAGAAATCCAGAAGATAAAACCAACAGGATTTAAGGTGAATTGAATGTGAAGGTGGAGATTTCAAAAAAGAGAGAGAGATTTGGAGATGACTCCAAAGCTTCAGGCTTGAACAGATGTATGGAAGATAGACCCCTCCTCTGAGAAAGGAAGAAGACGCAAGGGTCAGGTTTGGGAATCAAGAGTGGTGAGTCTGATTTTGTACATGTCAAGTCTGAGGTACTTCGGGGACATCCCATGATGGCGTCTGGTGGGCAGACACCACTGATTGCGCTATTTGAGGCTCAGAAGAGGTTTGGCCTTGAGCTATAAACCAATGACTCTTCTTCAATATGAATTAAAACCATGTGCATGGATGAGATCCTGTGAGGAAAGACGCCAGAGAAAGAAGACAAGAGGACCTAGGACCACGCCTTGAAAAATTCCACCATTCAGTGCTGGGGTTGAAGAGGGAACGCCTCAGAGGGTGATAGAAAATTAGATCACACACAAAGACAAAAAGATCAAGAGCATCCAATGAAGCCAAGGTGCAAACTTTATTTATTCAGCCACCTGTGGCCTAGAAGCATGCAGCTCGCAAATGGGCCAGCTGGGACAGGAAGCCACTCATGCTTGCTCTGAAGCCCTTTCTTCACTGCTGTTCCCTAGAGAAGATTTGTTCTTTCTGTTTTTTCGTCATCAGAAAAGTCATGATGCATTTTTGCACAGAAACATACGTCATGACTTTTCCGACGACCCAGTATGTGTGAGTACCTGTGAAGTATCACTGGTCTCTCCGTAGAATTCCATCATCCTCTGGGGTAGTGGCGTCAAGCCTTGCGTGGTTAGAGTGGACTTGTACATCACCACGGCCACCCAGCAGTGTGTGAGGCTCACACGGGTACCACAGGAACTCAGCTTTGATGGGGCTGGCTCCTTTCGCCTCTGCTCCCATGGAACCCTGTGCCTCCTGCATGGGGTGCTGGTGTCTGCTGACAGTCGTGTCTGTGCTAATGTACCTTCGGAGCCCAGTGTAACTCTGATTTCTAGTTGTTCTTGCCAAAACCACTCCTAGGAGACGGACCAATGAGCTGCTCCTTGAAGACTAAGTCATCACGTGGGTGGTTTCCCTCTGAATCGCCCTTAATGAAGTGACCACTTCACTCTCTTCGCGTCATTTAGGAAAGCAGCTGGCTGCAGCTGTGTCTTCTCCCCAGGAGTTTGGACTGTACCTTGTTAACACTGACTGCTTGTGAAAGAAAGAATGGCAAGGGAGCATCCACACGGTGGCCAGCCTCTCACGGAGCTACCAGAATCCAAATGCCCTGCGGTGGGGCCCATAACGAGTCGTGTCTCAGGACAGCGGGGGTTTATGTACCCACTTGTCTTCTTCGTCCTGCAGGTAAAAGAGCTAGTCCTCGATCCACTTATGCGTGAGGAGCTCCCGCCAGTTCCTCTGAGGCTGCACATCGCAGGGCCACCATGCACAGGAACGTTCAATGTTAATCAGCATGACACACGAAATCAGGATTTGGCCCGACTCTATACTGGGGGTGCCCACGTCCCTGTACATACTTCATCTGTGTCACTCATGCTGGCACCATGAGCTCTCGCGCTGGGCACTGAGATGTGCTGTGCATTAGGTGTACCGTACATGAGGGCGCGAGGGCACGGGAGCCTTGAGAGCTTGGCATGGATCACCGATGGCAGGGTGAACAAGACGCGGTGTTCTGAAGGCCCAACCCCTACCGGATGGAACGAGACTCGCGTCTGAGCTTAGTCAGAGACATTTGTTGGGAGTTCCCTGAGGCTCTTGCTTCTCTGCAAGAGGTCTCACGGCATGGGCAGCACGGCCAACACTTGTCTAGCAGCCAGTGTTTCTTAGAGGCTGCTTGGCTCAGGGCACAGCTTTATATTTATGTAAAGTAAATTTGCTATGTAAGCAATCAAAAGCTGAGTAGTTAAATTAAGGTTTTCACGTTTTTCCCCGTGTGCTCGCTTGCTTTTAAACATTGCCATTTGCAAAACCATACTCAATAAATAAGAAGCGTTGCTGGCTGTTTGATTACAAGTTTTCCTCTCTCTGTGGACTGACTTGCTTTCTGACATGCTGGATTTCACAGGAATCGGCCTCAGCAGCCCATGCAGCGCATACCCAGAGTGACTGGTTATACCAAAGACTCAAACGCCTTAACCCCGCACCCTCCCTGCATCTCGAGGTCCCCCCTTCCCCTGGAGGAACACCCACAGTGTGCTTTCCAGCATCCCTCATCCTGGCTTCTGGGCCGCTGTGCAAACTCCACAAGAGAAATCACTCTTTGGGATTCTTGGACACTTTTTCTCCTTTTAAAAGATACCATTTGGGACACACGCAAAGGCACTAGCAATTGAGACTCAGACGAGGGGCACACAGTGTCAGGACAGACATGTCAAGTCTAATCCTTGATGCCACCCTCCCCAGCCATGAGATGTATTTGCAGCCACACAAAAATTCCTTCTGCTTAGACAGCTCACAGGCTCAGGATGAACCACTTGCAAAGAAGGAGACTATTCAAACCAAGTGTCAATTCTCTCACGGTAGGAACTTGGTTCAACAGATTTATCTGCAAATCTGTCTTGGGCAGAGTCATGTGAACTCATGAACGTGTCATAGGCAAACACTTAGGAAGCTCAAGATCCTTGGGCATTTTCCCGTTATATCTGATTCCCACATAAGAAGTTAGGAAGCACCCAGACTGATCTGGAAGCACCCAGGGAGCTTGGAAAGAAGGGGGTAGTGACAGAGACACCATCTCTGAGCTGACGGCAGCAGGAGCTCCTGCACTGCCTTGCTGCAGGGGCTGACCTTACACATGGTGCCGGGACTCCCTGGCCATTTGCAGGATTCCAGAATGTTAGATATGGAATGATATTTTGCATGTGAGGAAAGCCAGGTCCAGGAAGTGGAGTCGCTAGCCCAAGTTAATGCAAACTACCTGGGGCTAGGGTTCAGGACTTCCGGCTTCATCAGTCCTCTTTACACTACCCTTCATGGCTTCCGTTGTTCCCGAATTTCATCCTGTTGAAGAAAGACCTCTGCTCTCATCCCTCTTGCCCATCTGTCTATGCATCCATTTATCCCTCACTGTCTACATTTCCCACCCACAGGTGAATGGGAACTCTGTCTCAGACACACCTGTTACCACATCTCCAGGAGTGGCTTTGTCCCAGTCCACAATGACAAATGAATGGCAGCCTTCCATGGCGACCACGGTGATGTTGCGAGGGGCATGCTGGGGAGGCAGGCTGCTCTTCCTCAGGTCGTTCGGGATGATTTCGTCCAGGCTGTCCACTTGGAAGTGATCCAGCGCATCAGTCAGCGAGCATGGGGCAGACGGATCTTTGCTTAGGTACGTCACATAAGGAGCTGGAAGAGAGCAGAGATGCCCGGGGGACAGCTGGAGGCTCTTTCTGGGGCAGAAACTAGCATGTGCTTCACAGAGTCAGGCCCACTGAGCTTCTCCCTGCCTGACAGAGGCTGCAGAGGCATCACCCTGGTGTCAGATCAAAAGCACATCCCCCGCAATCCTTAATGGACTCATTAAGTTGATATCTTTCAGTGTGCTGATCTCAAAAAGTCCTATTGCTCCATCCACATTGATGATATGATCTCAGAATGATTTTGGAAGATCACCAAACTATAATCCAAAGGAAGCCTGCAACATTCTGCCTCTCCTGCACCTACGCACTTGGAAAACTGAGAGCCAGGCTCACCCTTCACTCAGTGAGCTTTCTCTTAACATAGTTCTCAACTATCTTGGGACCAGAAAATATATACACTGATCAAGATGCACAGCCTCAGCTTGGGGATCTCCCCTAGAGCTCCATCAGCCCCAAGTCAACATACTCACAACCATGTGGAATATATGTGCATAAAGGCAGGCCTGAAAAGCCTCCTACAATTTTGCTACTCGGTCTAAAAATAGCTCCTTACACTTATAGACAGGGTCAGGTTTTTTCTACACATTATCTCAGTGGATACAAGGATCCCGAAGATAAGCCAGGACATGGACTCTATCTCCATGTTACAGGTGAGCCTACAAGAAAGCTGAGTATGCCTACGAAGTAAGGGTCAATCATTAGACCCCCTACTTCTAGTTCCAGCTCTTTCTATGTTATTCCACTCTTTAGGAAGTTAGAAATGCCAAAGGATGGGGTTGGGCCTTTGGACATGCAATACTCTTAAATGTTCTCAGGTTCCGCCTGACCATTTCTGAAGATTCCATTGCATCTTTTGGAGCTAGGTTGTTACTCTCAGTCACTGTTGGGACTGAATGCAATTTTTGGCTCCTCCCTTTTCTAATAATTAGTATAAAATTAGGCCTAGGGGGCTTGATCATCAGAAAGTAATAGACTATTATGCTTTACAGAGTTAGAGACATATGGAAACAGCCAACAGTAAGGAAGCCTTTCAGTCTTCAGAAGAGTTCTGTGGCATAGCTAATAATAGCACTGAAAGCTTTTCCATTTCTGGCGTGGAACTGCAGAAAGTCAGAACACTTGAAGATCCAGCCAGGCTGTGCACGCCACAGGCTGGCATTCGAGTTTGCCTGGGGAATGCTACCTCAAATTAATATCCTTGTTCTTCAAGAACGTGTGGTTAGACACTCAGTCACTACATCTTGGCTGGCAAGTGCTGTTCTCTCTGCTCATGACAAAACATTTGTTTTGGAAACAGAGAAGTGTGATATTAGTTTAAACTGCGGCTTGTCTCCACTTGGTAATATATTAATCTAACTGTCTCATTAGTGAAGTTCATTAAGGGCAGGGGAAAAGAAGATTTGAAAAGAATTAAACACAGTTTAGTTACATAGACTATCCTATTGAAATGATTTTAATTACTAAGAAAGAGAAGTAAAAGAAATGTCTAGATTTCCCCAATTACAGGAAATAACTGAAGGAAAATAGTTTTGCCTTTGTGATATTTTAAGTGCTTGTGGCTCTGTTCAGTCAATGATTATCTTTTGAAGAAGAATGCACCAGACGATGTGCAGACACGGTCTAGCGTTCCATCTTAGAAGAGCTGGCTACACAAAAAACACTCATGTTCCCTGGTCCTGATGATTATTAACTACGTCTTAGTCTACACAAGGCAGCCTCTCTAAACTCCCCTCTGTTGCATATCAAATGTTTTCCTGCATCCCTACAAAGCAAATTAATGTGCACTGAAACAGGACTGACTCATTAAAATACCCCAAATGGAAACTTAACTGTGGGAAAACTTCTCAAAATGCGCTGCCGGGGCCAGGCCAAGAGATTAGTTATGCTCTTCTTCAAAGAGCAAACACTAAAAACCCATGTTTCTCTGATTAAGGAAGTTATATTTACCAACAAATCGTTTCTTTCCAGCCAGATCAAATTCTTCTTCAGGGAAGGAGATGATGGAGCCCTCTTCCGGGATGACCTTCGGGGCGACAGTGGTTGAAGGCTTGGGGGTGGCCGGTGGCCTTGAGGTCGCAAATTCATAATCTGAAATTATAGAATAGTTTTGTAATCGGGACACTGTCTGCAGTTAAAAGACACCTTCTTAAGACAACCGTAGACCTAAATGTGCACATGCATGTACACACGTGCACGCACGCACACACACACAAATAAATGCACACATGCAGACTAAAATAAGTGCTGCACCTAAACATAATTTCTTTCTACTAAAATACTCGCTCCCCTTTTCAGTCCCCTCAGAGATGCAGCTTCTTTTCAAAAGAGAGTAAGGGAAAAAAGAAACATACATGACCAGGAAAATGGCGTTTTATCATCAGAGCTGGAGAGAAGTTCAGACTTCACCCAGTTCATGGGCTCATGTTGCTAACCTAAGACCATCGTCCACCTGCATAATTGCCCCTTTTAGAGGCAGAAAAGCTCACATTGGAAAAGCAAACAAACAAAAATCTTCCTTTTTAAAAAATCCATCTTATATGCTTGGGCTTTTTTTCCTGAGAGGGTGGGATTAATCCTGATAAGAGAGTAGATCCTTTGGCAGCTAAAAAAGAAAATAAAACTCTACTCCCCTTCAACTATTCAAAGATAATAAGGATGTTCAGTATTTTCAGAGGTGTTAAGAAATCTTCCTTTGCTTTGCTTTTCTTACTATCTGCTGTTTTTCTTTTAAGTCAGTTTTTATTTGAAAACCTTTGGGTTAAACCACTACATCAAACATTCTTACAAATAAATGAAGCATCAAAGGTGCTATTATTTGCACAGCTGTGCATTCAGGTTATCGGAGCTGTGGATATAGCAGACGAGGGACGCACAGAGGTGGGCACGTTCTGAGCACTGGTGTCAAGGCTGGCCCAGGGTGGAGACGGGACTCTTCAACTGCAGAGGCACCTTGTAAATCCACCAGGCAGTCACAGGGTTCTAGCCAGTTAGTTACCATTTACTGAGTGAGTGCTTCAGCTGCTTTCCAAGATATCTTGTGTTCTTAAACTTACCCCTCCTCGACAAGATTCTACGATAAATATCTGTGACATCACAATTTTTATGTAACTTAAAAAGAGGAGAAAAAGAACAAAACAAAGAAACCAAGACATTGGTTAAACCAAGCACTATTTTTTTTTATTTGAGAGAGAGATACTTTTCCTATAGGGCACATGTGCTTCCTGGAGAGACAGAGAAAGAGAAATACAGAAAAACAGAAAGTGAGAAATCACCCCTGGCGGATTGGTCACACTGCAATCCCTTCTCTTTCAACCTCCTCTTTGAATTTTAGGCATGCATGCAAATGCACCCAGTGTGAGTTTTAAGTTGGAGAGACTGGGGCGGGACAGCCAGATGCAGCAGGGATTTCTTTAGCAGAAGGAGAGTTTGGAGGGTAAGAATGGGGAGCACGGAGGTGGGGGGGCTTGTCTGGAAGCTGCGCGTCCACCGCAGTTTTTCTGCGGATAGACATACACTGATCTGGTGGTGAGCTGGAGGGATGGGTCCAACACCTGCTGCTCAGCAGTGCCACTGCCTAGAACTTTGGAGAAAACTGCCATCAAGATCTTTCGCTTGGGGCTGGGCGGTGGTGCTGTGGTGTGCAGCTGGACCCTGGAAAGGTTCCAGGTTCCCGTCTTGGACTTCCCTGAACAAGCTAGGATAAGCCCGCCACTGATCTGGGCCAGCTGAGACCAGGGCTGGGTTGTGGCATGGGGACCGTGTTGAAGGTGCCTGTCTCTCTCTCTCTCAAAAGAAAAAACAAACAAGGGAACCAACAGTTAGCGTAATGGCTATGTCGCTGGACTCCCAGGTAGTCAACCGCGGTTCGTGTCCCGGACCCGGTGGCTTAAAACTCACGCCGGGCGCGTGTGCGTGCGTGCCCAAGATCCCGAGAGGAGAATGGAGGAGAAGGGATTGCGGCGTGACCATCCCCCCTGGGGGGTGACTTCTCGCTTTCTGTCTCTGTGTCTCTCTCTGTCTGTCTGGCGAGCGCACGCGCCCTACAGTGAAAATCTCTCCAAAAAAAAAAGAAAAAACAAACAAAAAATCTATCAACTTGGTAACTGAAATAAGATCCTTTGATCAGGGAAGAAAGTATCCAAATTGCTAAAAAATTAGCTCATACCATCATCGTATATGACGTAGGCCTCTTCCGTGGGCAGTGCCGTGTCAGTGTCCACACCTGAGAAGTCTTCTAATGAAGGAAAGAGGGGAGGTCAGCAAACACTGCGGCTCTTCTCAGCCATCCTCAGAAACAGGCCAGGGCCTAACGGTTCATTCACAGTAAGTGATCTTGGAAACAAGTGATTTCCTTATTCTTTTTGGAAGGAAATTCACCAGGACACTGAAAGAGACCCAGGCATTCTTTCCTTGGCCTTGAAAAAAAACAGCCCAGATGTGTCCTCTCCAGGTCAGGAGCAGCCATTCCCACAGTATTCCCAGACTCAAGACCACTGAGCTCCCTGAGCTCCCTCCCCGCCACCCCAGCCGTGGGCAGCACACCTGTCGCAGCAGTGTTCTGGAAACTGGGGAAGGCCCAGGACCACCATACCACGTGAAGCAGCTTTCAGAGAGCAGCAAAAAGAGTGGGATGGTGGTGCTCAAGATGCTGACCTTCATGCTACCTACTCCCCAATCTTGCCCTTGGAATATGCTAGAAGGAGCGTCATTCCCTACCCTCCTTACATTGTAACATGGAAGACCATACCAACGCGAGTTCCCTGTGCTTCTCTGCTCCCGTTTGGCCTCCCAACCTTTCTCACCAACTGATGAGACAAAGCTTCACTGCTCAGATTCTTAACTGGCATGAGGTTTAGAAATAATACGCCCATGTTTACAAATTCCTCTTTATGAATACGTTGGGCTTTACAAACTTCTAGCTCTACTATGACTACATAATTATGCTTTAAATGCAACTCACAGAATTTTAGATGTGACTTTTTTGATGTCTTCCATGAAACCCGAGTTAGAGGGACTATTATTGAAATTCCTATAATGACTACATTGATATTAAGAACATGAGTAAAATGTGGTCCAGAACGGTGAGTGATTTAAGTGATAAAAGGTATTTTTGCCTCTGTTTTCTGGGCTGTTTCATTAGAAGTATTTTTGAGAAACTGTCATAAAATCAATTATGTCATTTCTCTCTTGGGGATGGGGGGTAAAGATGCAGCTGTAAAAAGGAGAAAATCTCACTGTGGTTGACAAAATCTTGAGGCAAAACCCAGACCTTACCATTCAAACAATTCAGGGAAATTCCTTCCCTCCATGCCTGAACTGAAGTCCGCAAGAATTACAAAGAACATCCTAAACTCAATGCTCTCCCCTCCAGAGGCTGCAGTAGGGGACAATGGGAGGAGTAACTACGATTCCCTGGGTGCCTTCTGCCCCTCAGGCACTTTTACGTATATATCCGAGTTAATCTTCACAACAAACACCGGGTTTGCGGTTTCCACTTCTCAGTCAAGGACATCGAGGCTCTGGGAGGATTCACGACCTTGTCCCTGGGGACGCACAGCTGAAATATGGCCGCTCCGGCAGAATTGCAACGCCAAGCTCTCTGGTTCCAAAGACTCCACACTTCAGACTTCATAAGTGTCTCCACGGTTCCAAAGTTGAGCCAAACTCTTTGTAAACTGCCAGGCGCTCTATTTCAGGGTCAGGAAGGGGACAGGGAACAGAAAGCACGGAACCCCATGCAATGCACTACCAGCCTGACCGAGCCCCGTGCGAGTAACGCCATGACCATTACGTCACCAAATGAGCACCCAGAGAACAGTGGCAACCTCAAGCTGGCTGTCCAACCCTCCAGCAGATGACAGCAAGAAGCCCACAGCCACCGGGAAGAGGCCCCGCGAGGCATCTGCACCTGTGTACCCTGGAGGTCAAAACCCGGTGTGTTCTCACAGGGTCAGTGAGTCTTCCCAAGAGAGAAATTGTAAATTCCCTACCTCTTTAGGCCAGGGTGGTTATTTCATAAAAAAACTAGGACACAGTTTTTCCTCAGGTCAGTCCAATGTGACCATGTCTGGACCATAGACCTATCACTCTGGACTGGTTCAAATCCACTTCAGAGTCGCATGCTCTGAAGTCTGAGGTGGCCTTGCCATTGTTTCCTGGCCCGCCATTTTCTTTTCCTTGTTTTAACTTTAGGAACACAGTCTTGCTCCTCCTCATTATTGGCTCAGTTTCATGTCTTTTCATCTTAATTTTAAACAGAAACAAAAATGAGTAACTTGTTTAATTTTTACATCTCGGGTGAGTAAGAAAAGGGAAAAGTATATCATTTCCTTGGTGGTTCCTGGTATTAAGGGTAATCCCTTGAGGTATTTAAGTACTCCAGTGCAGGCAGCAGGCCACAGAAATGGAGTTTTTTCTTCCAAAGCAAGGTCACATCTGGAGATGAATGACAGTTAAGTCCGCAGCATAAAGAAGCATCCTATTGATACTGAGTGATTTTGTGCTCTTCTCTTTTAAAAATGAAATAAACTCCAGCATAAATTTTCCTAATATAGCACCCTCTTGACCCCACGAAAAAGTAATGTCAGTATCCTGAAGCATATTTTTAGAAAATGTTTAAAAGCTTGGCCAGCTGCAGTGGCTCAGTGATCACAGTACGTCACAATGATGAAGCCACATAGGAAGGACCCAGGCCACGGCCCGAAGTTCTCCTAGTCATGCTGGGTCCCCGCTCCTGGCTGGCTGAAGCTGGGTCCGAATCACGGCATGAAGCCCCTCTTGGGGATGCCTGATTATCTGTCTGTCTCTCTCAGAAGAAATAAATACACTGAAAAAGAAAAGGCTGACCACCTGAGTGCCATTTTGAACCATTTGGAACTACGTAAATCCAGATGCCTTGTAAGTCAATCCAGCATCGATGTCAAAGCTTCAACCTTTTCATATAAACATAGCTGCCAGCCATCAACCATGGCAGTGTAGCTGATTCTCTTTGTAGATTATCCAAACAGTCATGAGGAAAATGAGTGCAAAATGTCATCAAAGACTTAGGGCTTTAGCTCCAGAAATACTCAAACAGTACAAAAATTGATTCATAGTAGTTTAGGAAGACAAATGACCCCACTGGAAATCCAGGGATATTTGTACAAAGTAGTGTTAATCCAGCTCAAGTGAATTTCAATTATTCTCTTTGGATTTTCTGTCTTGAGCACAAGCCATGGCAGGGACTGTTTTCCATAATGACGGGATTTTTAGCAACATGCAATGAGGTCATGTTGCAAATTCTTAAAGATGTCAGCTGGCTCGCAATGGTTTCAGATACACGCAGTGTCGTCAGGTTCCCCGTAGAAGCAGCGCCTGAACAACAAAGATCGCCAGGTTTACTTCTCAGTTACAAAATGGAGAATGTCTATGCCTTATACTATTGTTTAAATATCCAAAGATGCATAATTAGGTTCCATATGGATTAGAGATGAAACAGAAGGCATTGTCTTGACTGTAAGGAGTTTAATATCTAATGGAGAAGTTAGGTCAAGCCAAAAACAAACAGCAACAATAAAAAAAGTGTGTGTGTGTATATGTGTGTGTGTGTGTATGTGTGTGTGTGTAAAGAGAGAGAGGAGTAAATGCAATGATACACCAAACAAGCAGTTCCTTACATATAGTAATGTACATACAAGTAAGGCTTCTTTATCAAAAGAGAAAATACACATGAATAATAACAAGTGTTGATGAAGATGTAGAGGAACTGGAACCCCCGTATGTCATGGATGGAATGTAAGACGGTGCAGCTGCCATGGAAAAGAGTTTGGTAATTCCTCAAAAACGCAAACATAGTTATAGTCCTGCATGGAAATTACACTCCCAGGAATGTGAAGGGTCTTCAGAAAGTTTGTGGAAAAGGCATATCATGAAAAAACTATACATAGATTTCAAAGTTTGCACAAGAATAAACTCATGCCTTAATTTCATTTTACACAAACTTTCCAAAATCCCAAGAGACTAAAAATAGGTATTAAAAAATTCTTATATCCAAGTGTTCATAGTAGCATTATTCCTAACAAAAGGTGGAAACAACCCAGCTGACCATTGACAGATGACTGGATAAAATGAGGTGTATCCATATGATGGAATAAAGAGAATGGAGTACTGATGGAGTACTGATGGAGTGCTGATGGAGTGCTGATGGAGTGCTGATGGAGTACTGACAGAGTACTGATGGAGTACTGATAGAGTGCTGACGGAGTGCTGATGGAGTACTGATGGAGTACTGACGGAGTGCTGACAGAGTGCTGATGGAGTACTGATGGAGTACTGATGGAGTGCTGATGGAGTGCTGACGGAGTACTGACGGAGTACTGATGGAGTACTGATGGAGTGCTGATGGAGTACTGATAAAGTTTACAATGTGAATAAACCTAGGAGTTAATCATACTAGATGAAAGAAACCAGACATGCACAACAAAACACATATTGTCGTCGCCGGCAGGTGGTGTGGTGGTTAAGGGCACTGGACTCTGACATGGCCAACTGATGTTCGAGTCCTGAACCTGGCAGCTTGCTTTCTCTCTCTCTCTCTCTCTCTCTCTCTCTCCTCAAAGTTAAAAGACAAACAAACAAATAAATAAATAAAGTTAAATAAAATGATTCTTTAAACACACATACATCGTGTGATCCTATTTATATGAAATGTCCAGATAGGTCAATTCACAGAAAGAGAGAGACTCGTGCTTTCCAGAAATCAGGAGAAAGGAAGAACGGGGAGTGACTGCTGATGGGTATTGGGTCTACTCTGGGGCGATGAAGATGTTCTGGATTTTGATCATTGTCATCACCACATCAAAGTCAGAACCAAAGGACAAACTTCATGGTATATGAACTGTATCTCAGTAAAGCTAACAGAAAAGTGTTAAAAATGTTTAAATTTCTTACCATAAACAATAATAAATAACCACTCTTGTGTAAGTATTCTTGTCACAAGGAAAGGGGAAAGAAAAATGCTAACGATGAAAGAGCAGGAGAAAACAGGGAGGTGATGGGTATGCCTGTGGCCTTCCTGGTGGTGATGGCTTCACTTGTCCCAGACTTATTGAGCTGTATAGGCTAAACATATACAGCCTCTTAAATGTCAATCAATCATACCTCAATAAAGTGTTTTAAAATTAAAAGAGGGGCCAGCGGATGGCATGGCGGTTAAGGCACTGGATTCCCACATGGCCAACCACGGTTAGAGTCCCAGACCTGGCAGCTTGCTTTCTCACTTTCTCTCTCTGTGTGTCTCTGGTGAGTGAGTGCATGTGCCCTATAAAATATTAAAAAATAATAATAAATATTTTTCATTAAAAGATTAAAATAACTATAATTTGAATTAATACGAGGAAGACGAAGTTTAAGAAAGTTGTGAGCAGAATGGGCCAGCAGTTGGCATGGAGGTTAAGGCAGCTGGATGCCATGTGGCCTACTGTGAAGTTAGGAACTAGCAATTTGAAAATCATAGCAGGCACATGTGTGTGCAGGCATGCCCAGGATCCTGAGAGGAGTATAGAAGAGAAAGGATTGTGGCATGGCCATGGCCATTATCCCCAGGGGAAGAGGGATTTCCCACTTCTCTCTCTCTCTCAATTTTGCTCCCTATAGCAAAAAACTAAAAACCAAAAAAAAGAAAAGTTAGGCTATACAGAAGAAGTTTAAAAATAATAAATTACAGTACTTTTATATGAAGATAATATGTTGCTCTTTCCAAATTTAATTTTTCCCAAGACTTTGTATTGATTTGTACTTATTTTGAAAATATTGCCTAGAGGCAGATTATTCTTTGGCTTGGACTAAAGATTCAGAAGAATCAGCACAAGTGAATAGATGACAAGAAGAGGCACACTGCCAAGAAAAACATTGACTTTCATGCCAAATAAAGTCCCAAAATACAAAGTAGATGCTGGAAGGTCAAATAAAGGCAGACAAAATAAAGTGCAAAGTAATAATAGTTATTAAAACCAAATTAAAAATAGTCACTCACCTTTAGTAATCAGTTATTAAGTAATTATCTCTTTTGACTAAATTTCAATTTTTATTAAAAAAAACCACATTCATGCATGCAGAAATAAGAAGTCAAGAAAAATACCATAATATTTAACACTAGATCTTCAAAGGTACATTCAAATCTGTACTCACTGGGTAAATAGAGTGAGAATTTCCTTCCCAGAGGTCCTCTTCCATCTGTGTCTCCTTGTCCTCTGGCGCGAATTCTCTACATGTGTCCAATTTTCTTTTTCACAACTTTTCCACCGAGAAATGGACTTCGAACGGAATTCTCCTTCAAGGGCAAGCTGACTGTGCTCACCTTGGTTGATAATGCTGTGTAAGAGCCCCAGGCGTGCACAGGGTTCCTGACGCAGGGCCCGCCCTCCACTGCAGCTTAAATGGCATCAGCTTTACGGCAACGCTGCAACTTATTTCAACTGAGAGAAAGGGTGGAATTGGCCTCCTCGGGGCCTGACGCGAATCCAGGATGACTTCTTCCAAAGCAGTGTGAAGAGGGGACTGAGAAGAAAGGATGAAGACGGGTCAGCCCCCCATGACCTGGATGAACAAGTTCCAGGTCCTGGTCCTCAGGGACAAGGAGCTGATCTCAGCAGTGAGCCAGGATCACTCGAAGACAGGATCACTCCAATGGGGTAGCGCTTCACGGTGAAGTGGCATATTCCTGCCCGGTGCAAAGTCCACACTCCTCACAGAAGCCCACTCAAGTGGGGACTGGCGTTTTCCAAAGGGAGGGCTGATCAGAAAGTGTTCGGCTGATGTGCTTGGGAAACACTGCTGTTCTTAGGGATTCACGGTGGGACTATTCAAAGGAGCTAAATGACCCAATGGTAAGAAATCAATTGAGCCTTGTTTAAATCAACAGCTAATCACAGAATCTTTTCCCCTCTACTGTAACGAGTACTAACCTAAGAATATCCAGTGGAACACACTCAGGGAAACACCAGTCCAGATAACGTCACAAGTTTCAGCTACATTTTTGACTTGGGTTGTGACAAAGATTGAAGACAAAATACGGGACACTCACTTAAGTTGGATTTTAAATAAATAGCAAATGGCTTTTACATATAAATATGCCCATGAAATTTTTTATTTGCTAAAGCTGACGACAGGCCTGCCAGGATTAAACACGCTGTAGCTGCCCTTCTGCTGTGCCCGCACGTACTTACCCGTCCCTGCAGGCTCTGCCACCCGGCTCTGAAAGGCGGGTGCTGGTCAAGTGGGTCACATTAGAAGGAAGCCCAGTTACCTTCTTCAGGGTGGCACTCCGGGATCCCGTTTGAGCCCATTATGAGGTTGCCATCATTGTCATGCTGTTCCAGGGTCCCAGGGGGACAGGTGGGAGCAGGGGTAGTGGGTTCAGGCGTGGTGGTGGTGGCGGTTTTCCGGGTAGTGGTTCGGAGGGTGGTCCGGACTGTGGTCGTTGGGCGCCTGGTGGTGGTGATGGTGCGGCGGGTGGTGGCTGTGGTGGGCCGTGGGGTCGTGGTGGTAGGCAGAGGGGTAGTGGCTGTGGTCGTCCGCGTGGTCGTGGTGGGGGGCAGCGTGGTGGTCTTGATGACCTCCAGGCCCACCAGGGGTTTCCCTCCGAGACTTAATATAGGCTTGTCCTGGGCACTGGCCAGGGGTTTGCCATGTCGCCCCTGCCCAAAGAGGGGGAGGCCATCTGGACTCACCACAGGGGTCCCTCCCAGATCTGAAACAAAATCAACCAAGAGCCATGCAGCACAGTGAAACCAGCTGGAGGAAAGGCGAGTGTCTCCTCAAAGTTCATGAACCATTCCACTTTAGTCAACCAAAGGCAAAGGAACACTTAAAAGAATATCTGCGGAGGAAGCAGGAGCTGCTGCCACCCAGACAGTGCCGCGCTGTCCCTCCCCGCACTGTCCCTCCCCATGGTACCTTCTGTGAGTACGCGGTGCCCCATCCGTGTGCCCCGCTACCCTGAGTAACTCCTAGTGCCTTCTAAGGGGAGTAATGCTTGTCTCCCCTCATTCCTACTCCTGGTAAGGAAAAGTGTTTTACACCAGGGGTGGCAAACCTTTTCTGTCAGCTGGAGGGCGAATATTTTATGCTTTGTGGGTCTCTGTTCTAGCTGTTCAAGTCACCCGTTGGCCCTTAGAGGGCAAAAAAGGCAACAGGCAACGCCTAAACAGGCGTAGACGAGTTAGAGAACGCACAAGCAAGTGAGGGCTTCTGTGTGCCAAACTGCGGGTGGACCCTGAGTGTGCATTCCACATAGCCATCATGTCACAAAATGTTCTTTTCTTTTCTTTGGTCATCTGAAAATGAAAAACTGGTCCAGCCATAGTGCACAGGCAGGAGGGAAGCACTACGATCTCTGAGCCATAGGGGAAGCGCGGATTCAGACACCCACTTGACCTGAACACAGCCGTGCTCCAGGCTGGCTGGGAGGCTGGGGCAGGATCGTGGCATAGTGAAACCCTGTCCAGGGCCTCTCTCTCTCTCTCAAGAAATATAAAATACACATTTTAAAAATGTACAAACTGCTCTGAACTCACAGGCTTATACTTTGGGCAGCAGATGGAGTCTGGCCTGTAGTCTATGGACCTTTGTTCTAAACCACCCAGTTTAAGGACAAAGAAGAGTCCCTTTCTCTAGAGGGTGGAGTCTGGAAGAATATGTGCTAGTGCGGTCTGAGAGAAAACGCTAAGTCGACCTCTTTTGAGTTCTTGCCTCATGCCTAAAAGTCACTGGACCAGGGCAACCATTAAGAATGAGGGCGAGCAGGAGGGATGTTACATTCCAGCTACTTCAGGATGCTTTTGTTCCTTAAGAACCATCCTCACTTACCCACGACGGTTCGACCATCTCCTCCTAGTTTAACTCGAAGGGGATTTCCATGAGAGTCTTGGAGGTACTGTCCTTCCGCATTCAGTACTAGCCCACGATCAAGATCCACCACCTAAATTCATGACACAGGTGAAAGAACAGGTTGGACATTTGGAAGTGTTGGCAGTGGTCACCTATGCACATGTGCATGAGGCTCCCATGAAGGGAAACCATAGTGTGAGTAGGAGGCACCCTTCTGGTCAATATTATTCTTAAGATTTTAAAAAGTAGAGCACAAAACAATCATCTTTCATATTATAATTGCTTACTCATATATGTTATTCTTTTTTAAAGAATTATTTTATTTTATTTACTTATTATTTTTTTAATTTGATCAGAGAGAGACAGAGAGGCAGAGAGAAAGAAAGTAAGCCACTATGTCGGATACTTAATTCACGGTCAGTCATGTAGGAGTCCAGCGCCCCAACTACCACACCACCTGCTGGGCCCACTGTAAGTTGTCTTGTATATGTGTTTCTCTCACGTACAAAAGACATGCAAAATATTTTTACCATTAAGTATACTGAGTCTAACGCCAAAAAGGAGGAAATAACCTAAGTGTCCAGAGTTGAGTGAAGAGTTTGAATAAATGAAGACCCATCCATATGGTAGGATATTATGCAGCCAATAAAAATGATGGAGTAGGGGCTGGCCCTGTAACACAGCGGTGAAGTGCTACGCATCAGAAGCTGGATCCCACATGGCAGACCATAGTTTGAATCCCAGCCCCAGTGACTTGAAAAATGTAAGCCTGCCCAAAATCCTGAAGGGCAGGAGAAATGGAGGAAAAAGGATTGTGATGTGACCACACCCCATGGGGAAGGGTTTTCTCTCTTTCTCTCTGGTGAGCATGCATGCCCTCTAGCAATTTTTAAAAATGACACGAAATCCCACACCTATTGACATATGCTGAAGTGAATTCAGATGACAGGACCGATTATCTTACCGTAACACAAACATATTCCGAGGTGTACATAAGCTTAACATTCAGAGAAAAAAATTCAGGAAGGATATACCCCAAATTGTTAAAGTGTTTAGGGGTGGGGATTGCTTATTTTCTTTTCCATATATTTCTAAGTTGTTTTATCATCTTGCAATGAACAAGGATTGCTAGTTTACCCAAACATAAAATGTTTCAGTCCCAGACCCGGTGGCTTACACTCACGCCGGGCGCGTGTGCATGCGTGCCCAAGATCCCGAGAGGAGAATGGAGGAGAAGGGATTGTGGTGTGGCCATCCCCCCGGGGGGTGATTTCTCACTTCCTGTCTCTCTGTCTGTATGGCAAGCGCACATGTCCTATAGCAAAACAAAAACAAAAACAAAAACAAAAACAAAAACAAAAAACCTCTCCAAAAATGCCTCATGACTTTTCTTATGACCCAATAGTTTAGACAGATATAAAATACTAACATATAATTTTAGTCAAACAGCCATGATTAGATCATTCAAAAGATGATCTGCTAAAAATTGCCTGTATAGTTCAAGGCTGCTTGTTTGTTCTTACTTTGTTTCCTTTTAGAAAGGATCTGAGCTTACAGAAAATGTGTATAATATTTAATTAAACAAAAAACTAAAGATAAAGCCAGAAGGGAGGGCAGGTGTTTTTGAGGCACCATCCATCAATCGTCGCTGTGTCTGGCCCATACAGTTGTTGAACCTTCCTAACCAGTCAAGGCAACAGAAAAACGAAGACCCATGCCTTATTGTATTAGCGATGAGAAGAAAATGAAATAGGTACTCAAGGGAAGCAAAAATCCTTCTGAGCATTGAAAGAAACTGTGGCAAGCATCTTCACAGACAAGTGTGAAAGCTAGAGAAGAAGCAACCAACTGTCCTACACTGTCCGCCATTTTTCTCTTCCCAACAGCATGAACACAACGGCGACATGCAAAGAAGTGTACCATACCCACTTTGTTCCTTGAGGGCCATTAATAATTCTTTGTCCATTTGGTTTTCCATTACTACCAGGAAGTACTTTCCCTTCTACAGGTGGTCTGCCATTGGAACCTACAGTAGAAATAATCATAATAGTTAATATACTAGTGGAACCTGGTGAATCAACAAGATGCTTGGAAAGCTGGCTTCAACCAACTTTTGAAGTAGTAGTAAACTGTAAGGAGTAATACTTATTTCAACAGAAATAACAGGAGTCCAAATCAACAACTCATATATATACATATGATGGTCCCAAATCGTGACTTCTGTTATACATGGCAAATATGAATGGCTATTGAGATACAGTAAAGCCACTTTTTTTAGAATATTGGGGGAATAGGAGTGTGGGGTATAAGTAAATCTGCCCTACAAAGTTCAAGACCTTAGTAACTGTAGCTTTATTTAAGCCAATCATAAGTTGAACGGGAGGTGGAAAGATGGAGAAAATAATCTCTAAAATATACCAGATGAGGTTCTGCTTTTCCCCCCTTGGCATATTATACTAAACGGGAGAACTATTTCTAGGTCACTCAGGTTGTGACCATCAGTTGCCAAGTACAAATGCACACTGCTGTCTCGAAGCTCGCTCGACTCCACTTGGGGAGCCTCTGCTTAGAGAGTGAGCAGCAGGTCTGCGTGTGGCCTTTTGGCTGTTGCTGTCTCCATCTCCACCCCATGCCGTTTCTTCTCAGCTACAGTCCACATGGCGCCTGAGCTGGGAGCCTCTGTGGTCCAGCCTCACCTGCTGGATAAAGCACTGGGGCTTGCTGACACCTCTTTGCAGGGCAGACATTTATTTCTCTCATTCATTCATTACATATTTATTGAGCTCCTACTATATGCAAAGGGATGTCGGTTTCCATCTATTATCAGGGTCTTGGGTTTGCTTCAAAGAGTCTATCATTGGGCCAGTAGGGGGCATAGGGTTGAGGCGCTGGATCCCACATGGCCCGCCGTGGTGTGAGTCCTAGACCTCGCTGCTTGCTAGTCTCTCTTTT
>NW_006159840.1:95284-98808 GCF_000334495.1 Tupaia belangeri chinensis | reverse complement strand
TCCCTCTCTCTCTGGTGAGTGCACATGCCCTAACAAATTTAAAAAAAAAATGATAACAAATAAATAAGTAATTGTTTTTTAAATAGTCTATCGTCTTAATGGAAAACTGATAGGAGGCGTTGTCCTTTCTTTAAATTAGAGTAAAATAGCAGTGGATTTATTTACAAGCTAGGAGAATTCAAAGAGCATTACTCAAGTAAATGGAAATTGGGATAAAGGCCTTAAGACACTACCCTGGGGCCAACCCTGACTTGGTTCCTAGCTGTCTGCGCTCTAGCCCCTGTTACATGGATAGAAATAGAAGACACGCACCTGCCTATGCCTCCTCTGTGTGACAACGTCTTTAACATGCATTTTCTGGAGGCTTTAGCCGACATTCACCGCCTAAGCAATTTATGTCCAGGACATCTGATTATGCCCTAGGGTACAATCTGCTGACAGGTTTTATGTGTAGTGTTGTTTCGGAGGGTTTCATTTTTGTTTCTGTGTTTGTTTTAGACAGGTTTTCCTCAAGTCCCTGTCCTCGTGCCTCAGCCTCCAGAGTGGCTGGGACTACGGGCTCACACCTCCGGGCACTTTCCGTAGTGGGCAGGGATCTACTCAGACCTCCATGTGGCCCCAGCTTGTGAGCAGCAGCACCTAGCACACTACCACACCTGGGCCTGGCTGGTTGTTTTTTTTTTTAAAGAAAGATTTCTGCTATAGGGTGCATGCGCTCACCAGAACGACAGAGAGTGAGAAAGACCTCCCCCAGGGTGCAATTCTCTTCCATTCTCCTCACAGGATTTTGGGCACACACACAAATGTACCTGGCATGAGTTTTAAGCCACCAAGTCTGGGACTTGAACCACGGTCGACTATGTGGGAATCCATCAACCTAACCATTACGCCATCTTACAGTCTGGCTGAGTTTCATGTGCAGAAGAAAAGAAAAAGATAGGAACCAGGACATGATAAAGCTTATATAGTATCTAACTGGTCACTGTGATTGTCTGAATATATGCTAGTACAAAAGAATTAGAACCTAAATTTGGCATCATGATTGGGACACTTTCTCAGAAGAAAAGCATGTGTTAAGGAATTCAAGAGGCACTATGAGATGGTGGGATGCCGGCCGTGGAACGAGAACCCCTGGGCCTGGGAGCACAGCTCAGTGGGTTCAGGGCTCCCTGAGTCCGGGAGCTACTCAGCTCCCTGAGCCCAGCCTCCTCATGGGAAAAGCTGGCTAACAAGGCAAGCAAGGTTCGAGGTGTGTCACTCGCAGCACTTGGGATTTGGTGCTGGGACACAGTGCATGCTCAATAAAATAAAATGAAAATCTCCCAGGAATTGCCCTGAACGTTACTAAGCACTTTTTTAAAAAGAAGTTATGCGGCAGTTTTTAAAACAAATTACCTAGTCTGGAAGGAGGTTTCGCAGACTGGTGTAAGAAGTGGTTCCGCATCTTCGCCTGCATCATCCGCTGGCGCAGGGAGAGCATCGGAGTGGTAGAGGAGTAGCTGGGAGGGGCGTGGGTGGTGTACCGAGGCCAGGCCGAGGTGCCCACTGTGGGGCTCGGGGTGGCGGGACTGCGCGGTGGGGGTCGGGGAGGGAGGCGCGAGGCCCATGGGGGGCTCCCAGGAATTGGACTCTCTTCCCGGGCTGAGCTGCCTCCGTGAGGGGCCAGCACAATGGCAGGTCCCATCTTGTCCTTGGCCAAGACGCTATCAGAGTATTTGTTACCCCTGGGGATGGAGGAAGAGGGCCACTTGGCCACAGAGGAAGACAGTGGGTCTTCCTTCCCACCTTTGAAGAAGCCCGCGTCCTCCTCCTCGTCCTCGGCCGACACTGACTGCTGAGACTTGGTTGGCAGGGGCCGCTTGGAAGGCAGGTGCGTCCTGCCTGGCCTGGCCTGGCCCGTGCCCTCGTTGGAGCCTGCCTGGGGCCCGACCCGACCCGGGGCACGATTGCGGAGGTAGGGGTGGGTGCGGCTGGGCCTCAGGGTGGACCCCGGCTGTCCGCGCTGGGGCCTGTCGTCTGCGGTCCCTGCGGGAAGCTCCACCTGCCTGGGCTTGGGAATGGACAGGGTGGCGTCCTTGTCATGGTGGGCGTCCGTGGGGGCCCGGACGCCTGGGGTCTCATCTTCGGTGCTGTTGTCATCGTAGCTGCTCTGGGTTTCCTTGTCCCGGTTCTGGGGAGCCCTGTGGAACGCCCCTCGGGAGGAGTACGTACTGCCCTGAGACGGGGCACGTGGACGCCCAGCCTGAGACAGCGCCGGCCTGGACTGGGCTAGTGTCCGGCCCGCATCCCCGCTCTCGGGGCCTGAGGGCTGCTGCCGGGGTGTGGAGGCAGGTGCCAGGGGCTGCTTTTCTGGGGCCCGGCCGGGTGCGATCCTTCTAGGAACACTGGACCCAGGGTGGTGCTGTGTCCCCGCCATGGGAGGACGAGCAGGAGACAGCTGGCGGCCTGTGGACACCGGCTGCGTTTTAGGAGAATAGCCCTCCACATCCAGGTCTGCGCTCTGCTGAGCGTCCTGCGCCTTAGACGACAGAGACGAGGACTTGACCGAGGGGTGGGCATCTATCCCGGGGGACTTGGGGTTCTCTGGGTCGGGCTCCTTCCGGTGCAGGCTAGCCCCTCTCTGGGTACCTCTTCTTAGGGGGTCCCAGTCGCGAGAAGAGGGCTGCCTGGAGGAGGAAGACACGTGTTGATTTACCGCGGCAGCGGGGAGTGGCTTCTCATCCTCCCCATCTCCATGGATGCTTCCGCCAAGCCTGGGGTGGGAAGGCAGGTGGGGATGAACCCGGGAGTGGACCCGGGAGGGCACGGTGGACTCGGGGGAGCTGGAGGGCTGCAGCCACGCGCCCCGCCCACCGCAGTCCCTGCCCGCCCCTGTGGGGGACCCTGCCATTGGCAGGAAAGGGCTTGTTTCTGAGCGAACTGAAGCGTCCAGAGGCAGGCCGGGCCCGCTGCGTTGGGGCCGTGACCTCTATCTCCCTCCCACTGTCATCTGCGTCCCTGTCACCGTCACCCCCGCCGTCAGAAGCGTCTGCTCCTTCAGCGACCCGTGCTCTGGAGGAGAGACGAGAAGACACGGAGGACAATGCGTTGGAGCTGGCGGCTCGGGCGTCGTGACCACCCTTCCAGCCCCTGGACACCGCGGGACTGGGGTGTGGCTGGGTGGGCGCCAGCCGAGATGACCCGCCATGGGATGGAGAAAGTCTCGAGGGCGGGGCGGGAGCGCTGGACTCTTCCTCCGCTGCCGCGGCCTGGGGTGTCCTCCGCGCAGGCAAGGCGGGTTTGGTGCCCTGGCGCACAGCGCTTCTGTCCCGCAGGACGCTGGAGGCCAACGGGCGGCTGGGCGACGCGGGTGGCCGCGACTGGACCCGGCTCTTGGGAGGCAGGTGCTGGGAGGAGGCGTCCTTGGGGTGGGGAGAGCCTGCAGCCTGGCCGTCCTCGTCTGGGTCCACGGAGTCGTTTTCAGCAGAGCTGGCCGGCAAGCTGGCAGCCGGACCCCCTGACGGTGGGTGAGGCCACCCCCGGGC
>NW_006159840.1:83589-94173 GCF_000334495.1 Tupaia belangeri chinensis | reverse complement strand
GGGCAAGGCGGGGGCTGCGGAGGAGCCACGCTCATCAACGCCTTCCTTCTGCGGCAGCGCTGGCGGCCGGGCCCTCGCTGGACTGCCGGGAGCCAGGACCAAGGAGCCAGATCTACTTGGCGGCCTGGGAGCTCGCCTCTGGTCTCGGGTCTCCCTCAGTGGGTTCTCCAGGGAATCCGGCTCCTCCTCATCGGTGACTTCTGTCGACTGAAGATCCAACTCTTCGGTCTCCTTAGGGCGAAGCTGGGGTTTTCTGGGGGCCCCGCCATTAGCCAGTACTTTGTTCTTCAAGTCAAGAAGAAGGTCCTTGCCATTTCTGCCTCGGGGAGAGACGGGCAGGTGCGTGTGCTTGGAGGAAGCCGGAGATCTGAGCGAGGGCGAGGGAGGCCACGAAGGCGGGGAAGGCTGGCGGTCATCCTCCACGCTCTGCGGGACAGCAGGCTGGCGGCTGGCTGTAACGGATCGCAAAGAATTGGCTGTCAGGGAGAAATTCAAACCTGAGCCACAGCAGCGAGTGTTCAAGACGGCAGTGTGGAAGTTCCCAGTCAGTAACCAGAATCAGTAACTTCCACTCCTAGAATACTAGCTACTCATGTTCCCAATTGTGGTCGTGTTTGAAGTTACAGTTTGCTTTAGGTAACACAGAGTCCTAGGAAATGTACGTGAATGGAAGCTCTGTAAATTGAGTCAGGTTCTGTCCCAGCTATTATCTGAAGAAATTCTGGAATGAATATTTTGAAGTAATTCATTGATTTTGTAATTGCAAAATCTTATGTAGGATTTCCCGACGTGCCTGACTGCCGGTGTATTACAGACACGTTACAGCTGCTTAGTGAACAGGGGCTGTACAAGCCTGTACGAAGTGTTGACTGGTGTGTACATAAAGCTATGTGGGAATGTCACATGTGACCTGCAGGTGACGGGGAGCAACCTGTCATCTTGGGGGCATTACAAAGAGGTGCCTACTCCCCCAAACACGTCCTTACTTGCTTCTCCTGTCCTGCTAAACTTCCTTACACGTGACTACATGTACTTTTATACGGTATGGCTTCAAATGAAAAGGTCCTCGGGAGAGGCAAAACCTGATATAGAAGGACTGTAAAAAGTCTGTCAAAATATAGAACTGGAGAACAGGTTTGTTTTGGGGCAAACATTTTCTGAAATCCATGCGTCGTTTTTTCATGACACTCATTTCCCTTGAACTTGGTGAAGGCACTGTTCCTAAGTGCACCGTGCAATCCACCCTCTCCTGAGAGCAGACGGCCTGCGGAAGGGCAGCTGTGGGGGGAGATGAACGTACACAGCACCGGGGAGTCGGAGGGAGCCACCTTCAGGTCGTCCACAGCTTCTGCCAGGACAGAAGTGTTTACTACTGCTGGAAGTCGGTTACACTGCGGACTCTCACAGCGCATAATAAAGGAGCGGGCTATCGATCCGTGCTATAAATGTGCAGAAGAAGAGAAAACACAGTCGAGGGCCAGCTTCGTGGGGAGCAGTAATACGCCGCTCGAAAGAAGCCAGATCTCACATGGGATCACAGTTAGATCACAGTTAGAATCCCCTGTCAGCCTAAACACTGGGCAGGCGTGCAAGTACTCAAGATCTGACAGGCTGGAGGGTGGAAGGAAGTGGGTCAGTGTGACCCAGCCTTGCAGAGGGTGCTCCTCTCGCTCTCTCATGTATGCACACACTCTATCATATATACAGGGAAAGAAATTCAAAAACAAACACTTCACTCCATTTTTGGATCTTGATTAACTTGTTTGGTTTTGATACTGATCAAATAAACTACATAACTGACATTCTTCTTAGTAGAATGCAGCTCTACTAAAAAAAAAAAGGAATATAAACTAAAAATGTTAACTGCTGCATAGAAATGGAATAGAACTAACAATTAAACATGTTACACTGCACTTGTCTACCCCTAGAAGCACCCCATCAAACAGTAGCATAATTAATGCATTAATAATATTTCATAGTATTCATGTTATCAGCAATCAATAACATTTTGGTCTTTGGGGAGACTAATTAATTTCTAAAGGGACCACAGAACTATTTTAGAAATCAATATGCAAACTTAGCTCAACAAATCCCTAACTGAGCAGTTCTAAACCCAAAGGCATGATTCAAAGTAACACAAAGAGCAGGTGTGAAGAGAGAGAGGATAGCCACGAACACACGATGCTTACTTGTTGGCATAGCGACAATGAAGGCTTTGGAATGAGGCCCCATGCCTCTCCTGTTTGCGGCCCGGATTTTGAACAGATAGCGTTCCCCAGGCTGCAGACCATCCACCAGGGCAGAAGTGATGTCTCCAGGATAGGTGAGGGACTTTGCTCCAAATGGTTTGAGAGCCGGGGCGTATGAAAGAATGTATTCTGAAATGATTTGGCAGACGGTTGGAAGGAGGAAACTGAAAACAGTCCTGTGTCCAGCAGACAGACTGTATGGGCAGGATGAATTAGAACGTGCATTACTAAAATTAACAGGCTAGCAATGCACGCCGAGTCAACAGCTGGAGCGTGAAGACACAGCAGACATGAACTCACAACCATGCAGGCCACCAGACAGGGCTACGGAGCTCATTAGTTGACAACTTGCTGCTGTAAGCCAATTAAACATATGGAACCCAGGAGGCCAGTCTTCAAACAATTCCCAAATGTTTACGCTGTGTGTGTGTTTTCTGCTGTATTTATTTACTAACTTGCTATGTCGGAATTAATATACCCTGAGTAGGAGACACCATGGGGGAAGGAGTGGCAACTGGTAGTAAGTGATTCGGAGCAGCTGCTGACATCCTCAAGAATTTCAGTTCAAGTCGGCTGGACTTTTACTAGCCAACAAAAAAATTCCACATGTGGGATATAATTTCACTTCCATATATGCTGAGAAATATATTCCACAGTATTTTAAAAGGAAGAAAAGTTGCTAAGTAATAGGTTTCCATGCTGTCTCACATTTCCATCTTTAATTGGCAATAAATGTAAGCACTGAGTTATGAAAGCCAGAGAAAATTCAGTGCAAGGAACTAAAATCTCTCTATGCTTACACAGAAATACTGCAATATAAGGATGTGATGAAATTAATTTTTACTTTCCATTAAAAAGTGTCATGCCGGGACCAGCAGTTAGCATAATGGCTATGTCTCTGGACTCCCACGTAGTCAACCACAGTTCGAGTCCCGGACCCAGCGGCTTAAACTGATGCCAGGCGCGTGTGCGTGCGTGCCCAAGATCCCGAGAGGAGAATGGAGGAGAAGGGATTGCGGTGTGGCCATTCCCCCTGGAGGGTGATTTTTCACTTTCTGTCTCTCTGTCTCTCTCTGTCTTTCTGACAAGCACACGTGACCTATTGCAAAAACCTCTAAAAACATAAAATAAAATAAAGTAATAAAATAAAGAAGTGTCATGCCTGTGTTCTTCTGAATGAACTCAAGATTTATCAAACTCGTCAGATTAATGTGAGTGGAAGTAACTAAGAAAAATCATTTGAGTCACAAAAAAAAGGAGGAGCTATCCAAGGCACCAGCAAGCCTCTCTTTCCTCCAAGCTCTAGTATTTACAAAGTACATCAGTTTTAAAACGTTTAGGCAAAAATGATTTTGCACCATTAGTCTGAAAAAAAAAAAAAAAAACTACAAACACAGCATTCTTTTCTCAGAATTCAGTGTCTATAAAATTTTGTAGTTCAGATTGTTTTCTGGATTCAGTTCATCCAGAAAAATATGTAACCATGTCAAGTTAGGACTTCCACTATGTTTAAAAGTTCTGAGACATAGAAAACACCCAGTGTAATTATGCATTTTAATTCCACAACTATTCCTTTATGAAAACAATCTAAGCTAAGTTAAGATACATGAGTTATTTTGGACATAAACACTCCATTACTATTACTATTTCCGGCTGTTTTAATTGACTTCCAGGCAGCTTCTTTCATCAAAGAGCTATAATATAAACTTAGATGTGGAAGAGAAAAGGGGAAAAAAAGTAGCATGGTAATAAATTCACTAGAGGAATAATAATTGACTTTTTCAAACAAACAAACAAAATCTGGCCCAAAGATAACTTTATTCAATTTTCAGAGGGCTTTTCAGCATCACACAGGATCTAATATGGGAGGAGCTGATATTCAAATTGTCATAACAAGAATGATTTAAGGGGACCAACTATGTAGTTATTCTCCTCCTTTGCTTCTGGTTCATTGCAGTGGAAAAAAATGAGCAAAAAAAAAGGTCAATCTAGTCTTTTTTTTTTTTGGAGAGGTTTTTTGCTGTAGGGTGCGTGCGCTCGCCAGGCAGACAGAGAGAGACAGAGAGACAGAAAGTGAGAAATCACCCCCCAGGGGGGATGGCCACGCCACAATCCCTTCTCCTCCATTTTCTTCCCGGGATCTTGGGCACACACGCACAGGTGCCTGGCATGAGTTTAAGCCACCGGGTCTGGGACTCGAACCACAGTCGACTACGTGGGAGTCCAGCGACATAGCCATTACGCTAACTGCTGGTCCCCATGGTCAATCTATTCTTGAAAACCAAAAAGTGAGAATGCATTACGTAGAGAAATGCCACTCCACATCGCCCTTCCTTGACATCCATCGTTCCATGAAAGGACATTCGACATGTCAGCAAAAATAACTTATTGTTGAATACCACACACAAAAAATCATTCTACTGTTCTAATTAAGAAATTCTCCAAGGAAATCACTGGTAATTGTTGGGATTTCTTTAAGCTTACACAACCCCTTTTTACTTTCTGGACATATTAAACTTAAATTTGTCTCCCAAAATCTAATAACAATAAAAAATGTTCCTTTCTTGAATAAGAACTCCATTCCCTCCTGCCCTTAGGGGACGTTAATATAGGCAATGCTAGGAAAAGAACCCAATATGGCACTTCAAAATGTCTCCAAACAGATTGAAATGTTCTTGGATGCCTTTATATTAAGAAGAAAATATTTGTGCATTTATTTATTATTCTCAGTAGACTATTTTTCAATATAATTAGTTTTGACTATTTCATTCTATTTTTTTAAGTCCCCAGCATTTTCTCTATTTTAACATTATGTTTTCCTCAACCTACATAAACAAATGCCAACAGATAGGAAATGAATCCATTTTCTAACAATTATTACTTTTTCAACTTCATCAATAATATTTATGGTCCCACCAAAAGTACTTACAGCCCTGCCGGGTCTCTGCCAACTCCTACTTGCATGATCTTACAATGAAAAGACCCCTAACGGCCAGCCAGTGGGATAGCAGTAAAAGTGGCTAGATCCCACATGGTCAACTATGTGGTTCCAGTCCGGGACTCGGCAGCTTGAAAAACAAGGTAGGGATATGTGTGTACATGCCCCAAATCCTGAGACGATGGAGAAGGAATTGCGGCATGGTCTCTCCCCCCTGGGGGTGCCTTCTCACTTTTCCTTTCTCTCTTTCTGTCTCTCTCTGTATCTTTTTCTGTCTCTCTCTCCATCTGGCAAGTACATGCTCTAGCAAATTAAAAAAAAAAAAACTCATAACATGAAGATCAGGGTGTCATTTGGATGGGTAAAAGCTCTGATGTCACACCAATACAATTAAAAACATCCTTCCTCAGAGCAACATCAAAAAATTAGCCTAGGGACCAGCAGTTAGTGTAATGGCTATGTCGTTGGACTCCCATGTAGTTGACCGCGGTTCGCGCCCTGGACCTGGTGGCTTAAACTCATGACAGGCGTGTGTGCATGTGTGCCCAAGATCCCGAGAGGAGAATGGAGGAGAAGGGATTGCTGTGTGGCCATCCTCCCAGAGGGGGATTTCTCACTTTCTGTTTCTGTCTCTCTCTGTCTTTCTGGAGAGTGCATGTGCCCTATAGCAAAAACCTCTAAAAAAAAAAAAGAAAAGAAAAGAAAAGAAAAAAAACCCACTGCCTATAGGAAGTTGAAAAGAATTAGCACCTTTGTAACTACCTGGATCTTAGATAATGAGAATTCTGCATAAAATATCCTTGACCCTGGGATTACATACACCTCTTATATGTATGTTGCATCCCTGTTTCTTTTTTGTCCCCAGAGCTGTGAGTGGAGGCACTGCTGCTCAGATTCAATGCATCTTAGAGCCAAGGAATGAGAGTCCTACCTTTCACTTTCCCCTCCGTCTCTGGTAGAGCATCCCAGGATACAGTGACAACTGTAGGTTTGCCATCGACTGGCCAGACGTTTAAGTTTTCAGGAGCTGTGGTAGGAGCTGCAAAATGAAAAGAATCAAACATTTTTAAGTGCCCTGACGGCTATCCTAAAAGTAAGTGGCATATCTTCCGCATGTGCTGTATTTCTACTGAAGAGCTACAGTAGGAATTCCACACGCTTGGTGCTGGTGTAATACAGTGCTTTATGTCACTTCTATCAACTCATGCACTGAGTTTAGATGTAGTTGGGGAAAGGCTACAGGGCATTGAGAATTTCTCTCATTGCCAAATATTGAAATATGCAAAGAAGATTAAAATCCAATTCCAACTTAAAGACATAAAAGAATTATGTCCTCAGGGAATAAAATTCTGCCCAGAATCAAACACAACCTCAGCCTCGGAAAGAATCTCTCCTACATACACCAGCCAGCATCACTCAGGGGTGTTCCTGGGTACCATGGTGATTTAAAATAAAAAAGCTTGTGGGACAAGCAATGGCATAATGGTTACATCACTGGACTACCACATAGTCTATAATGGTTCAAGTCCCGGATCTGGCAACTTAAAACTCACACCGGGTGGGTGTGCATGCATGCCCAAGATCCCGAGAGGAGAATGTAGGAGAAGAGATTGTGGCATGAATGGTCCTGGGGGTAGGGGGTGGTGATTTCTTGCTTTCTGTCTCTCTGGTGAACACCCATTTTTCCCTATAGCAAAAATCTCTCTCTTAAATAAAATAAATAAATAAATAAAAAGAATTGAAGCTTCAGAGAGTAAAATCCTGCCTGGGATCAAACACAACCTCAGCTCTGGGAAGAAGTTTCTCCTACATGCAAGGGCCAGCATCACCCAGGAGCATTCATGGGTGCCATGGTTACTCATGTATGCTACACGCAGAATTTAATATTCTCCACATTTCAACAACATGCTAATAGAAAAGGCCAGTGAAGGATAAAACATGTACCCAGTTTCTTGACTTCTCTGTGTTTATATGTAGAAACACAATCAAGATTTAGGGTTGGAGCAGCAGTTAGCATAATGGCTATATAGCTGAACTTCCATGTAGCCAACCGCAGTTCGAGTCCCGGACCCGGTGGCTTCAACTCATGCCAGACACGTGTGCGTGCGTGCCCAAGATCCTGAGGGGAGAATGGAGGAGAAGGGATTGCGGCGTGGCCATGCCCCCTGGGGAGTGATTTCTCACTTTCTATCTCTCTGTCTCTCTCTGTCTTTCTGGTGAGAGCACGTGCCCTATAGCAAAAACCTTTAAAAAAAAAAGATTTAGGGTTAACACAGCTTTTAAAAAATGTTCATGCTGGCCTTTATCCTTCATGGCTTCTTGAACTGTCTCTAAACCTTATCAGGAGTAACTGCCAAACTGAAAATCCGAAAGCCATTTCGAATACAGACCAGATTCTGGTGTCCTTTGGAAGACTGATGTGCTCCATTTGCCATCTCTTTCGCCCTGAGAGATGCGGACTGCAAATTCATACACCGTGTCTGGAATCAGGTTCTCAATCAGCACACGCCTGTTAGCAATCTGCTTGAAATCCCACCTGGCCAGCTCGCCCTTCTCGCGATAGCGCACCGTGTACTGTCTATAAGAAAACACAACACACAATGAATCCAGCCCAACAAAGTCTCAGGAGCTGAACCCAGATTTCCTTTCCCTAAGTGATGATCTATAGAGGTTAGGAGGGAAATTGAGGCAGAGAGCAATCTAAACTTTGACTATGTTATTGGCCCAAAGAATCTGCTTAAGTTCAAGGCAAAGGTGCTTAAAGGAGGCCTAGAAAGAGGAAGCTTAGAGTCTTTTCAAGACCAAAAAGTCTTACCACTCAAAAGATATAGCAGAGATTACAAGCAGAAGGGACAGAAAGGGGACAGATTTGAGGAGGCAACTACCTTGTCAAGGGTGTGTGGGTGTACGTGTGAGTCTGTGTTTGTACAGGCTGTGGAAAGAGGCAATATTAAGGTCTATAATAGCCAAAGGTCTCTTGGCTCTCCAGAAAGGGCAGACAAAACAGACTTATTTCATGCCAAATCAGGCATTTTTTTATCAATTCAGAAAGAAAGGGAGCATGTGATTTGGGGTAGATGTATTACCATGAAAAGGAGCGAAAATGTGTCGTAAATATGGCATGACAGGAGAGTTTAGAAAAGGAGCTGCGATATGGGGGTCCGGGAGAGACGCTTTGTGATTGAATGTGAGCAACCCCGACAGCAGCCATCTTCAGCACTCTGAGTTGCAAATGCCATTTGTTGGATTCTTTTGAAAAGAAACTTTCCTTGTTGCCTCTTTGTAGTAGAAAGCATTTGATGCATTAACAATGTGCTGCTCATTATATTTAATAAGTCAAGAGAAGACTTCAGTTAAAGACACAGCATGTCAATTAACTCAACGGTTCTGCTAAGAACACCCAAGCCTTCTTTGTTTTTTGGCAAGATGTTAGAAATCAGAGTCCAGCAGTAATCGAGAACACTTCATGTCGGGGAGGCCGTCTGGTTAGGGAGAGAAGCATGTGACTCTTCTGAGGTCTTTCAAAAGAAGCAGATGTCTGTTTTTACTAGCAGACAGTAAAGGAGACTATATGCTAATGTTTAGTGTGAATATGAGGCTGGATGGTGATGCAATGGTACAATGTGACACTCTGTGAAGCTGACCCATGTGGGAAGGTTCTGGGTTCATATCCAGAGACCTCCTTGAGTACACCCGGCATCCACATGCCCATGATCTGGGGCTGGCTGTGGTGGGGATGGATCACGGCGTTGAGACTCTGCTAGGAGTGCTGTCTCTCTTTTTCTCTCTCTTTTGCTCATGGAAGAAATAAATGAAAAAAATCCAGGAATAACAGTTTTTTACATATATATGCAGGTAGGTAATATAAAGCTGAGAAGCTTTATATCCCATTTATTTTAAAGCACATTCTGCTTTTTCTGGCCCAAACTGATTACAGAAAAATTAGACTGCAAAACCTTTGCCCCTCTCTTTGTTATACAAACTGTCCAGACACTGAACACATAAAACTTTGATGGCTCTATCAACTATCACTAACCAGAAATAGTATTCACCAGTGCCTTTTAACATAAAAATTATTTCAACCTTATCATTGTTTTTGCTTCTATTGTTATTACAAAGGAATGTAAAAACCAGAATAGCATAACATTATGGTGTAAGAGAAAATGAGCTGCATTTTGTATGCACAAGCGAGAGGGCCATGAAGCAGTTCAGTGTTCACCATCTCTAATGAGGAACTCCGAAGTATGGGGCCTTAGACAAACATCCACCACTCTGCATAAACATCTGTCCTGCTGTGGTTCTTCCTGGATGACAAGAGGAAGGGTAAGATTCCTCCTGGATCCTGCCCAGGAACAGAATATTAATGAAATAGCACAAAACACAAACAGGGACAAAGAAAGAATGGGATCTAGGAACTTTTCAGACACAAGATAAAACTCTGAGCAAGTGCGAAGTCCTGCTGTATTTATTATGCTGGAAGTGTCAGATTTGTGGAAAATGTGTGACCATACTCAGACTTTATGAGATTGCTATAGCATATTCTACCCTTCAGCTATAGAAGAGGCCAGTATTCACGTAAGTCAGAAAATAAAAATCATTACATACGTGTCTTTCCAGGGCCAGAAAGATCACATTTCTCATACATACAAAGAAATAAGCAAAAGTACCTTGATGCAACAACTTTCTTCTGTTTTTCCAAAAGAGGATCTACCCAGGCCACCAGCACAGATTGGGATGACATAACCCGGACACTGATGTCTTTGGGCACATCCAGTTCGTCCTCTTCTGAAATGGCAACAGGACACTAAGAAAAGCTGTTTCCATTAAGAGGCTATCCCGAGTTCCTCGCACCTTCACAGTCTATTATTCACCCTGATCATTTTTAGATTGCTTAGGCGTGACGTAGATAAAATGAAGTAAATAGAAGTGCAGTAATTAGGGCGTCCCGGCGGTGTGATGGTTAAGGTGGCTGGACCCCACATGGCCAACTGTACAGCTCAAGTCCAGCATGCCCAAAATCTCAAAAGGAGAATGGGGAAGGCATTGTGCAGTGGCCACACCCCTGAGGAGTGATTTCTCACTTTTGTTTCTCTCTCTCTCATCTCTCTCCAGTGAGTACATGTGTCCTCTAGCAAAAGATTAAAAACGGGGGAGAAGGCAAACAATTACTTGTCTGGCCAGTATAGAAAAGCAAAAATGTCCACTCTTGTTTTCTTAGACTTCTCCTGAGGAGAAGGTGGTTCACTTTAAAAGCTGCCCAGCCAATTGGAGCACACAGTGCAGGGGGGGTCTGTGCTTTGCTCAGAGGTATTCCAAGTAACTCGGAGTTCCTTAGTATGTGCTGTAAGCGTCTGGGAAGTGAAAACATGTTTATAGGAAGCCAAAGTGTGGGGAAAG
>NW_006159840.1:79718-83571 GCF_000334495.1 Tupaia belangeri chinensis | reverse complement strand
CAAAGTTTAGTGAAAGAAAAGCTCAATTTGCATTTCTTTGGTAATCGTGGTGTGAAATGAAAATTCTGGTTCGAACAACTGTAAGAACCGCATCGGATTCAATGTTCTCATATTTTGAAATACACGATTCCAAGGCAGATTCGAACTGACAATCAGAAAGGCAGCAGAATTCACTGGCCAGTTTCTTAGAGATTAAGCTTCGTCAGCAGTAGGGCACACCAGCACACAAGCTACAGCGGTAGTTTAACCTGCAACAAATTAAGACTTAGAAAGGTCTTCAGTCTTGCTTTTTAGTCTCTCGGGATTTTCGTCTCTGATGTTTCGTTTTCTCTCTTCCCTTTTCAAGGACCATGTTTCAAAAAGGATATGGATTTTACCATAAGTAGGGGAAGATGGGAGTATTTGGCCTGCTAGAAAAGAGGCAGAGGGGCTCATTTGTGGTGGTGCAGGCAGTGGGCAGTTTGCCATGCTGGGTGCCACGTGGCGTTTGGTTCCTGGTCAGCTTATACACGCTGTGCATGCATGCGACCAGGACCCTGGCTCTTGGGAAGGCCAGGAGGTCGTGATGTGACACGACCCTGTAGAAGGTGCCCATTTCTCTGTCTCTCAAGAAATAAAAGAAACTAAAAAAGAAAAAAGAAAATACAGAGTATTTTTCTATGGCAGTAATTAATGCATCATAAAAGCAAAACCTCATCCATGCAGAACTTCTCTAATACAATGTAAAAAATAAATAATATAACAAATATAATAAATTAAAAAGGTCAATAATAAATTAATTAAATTTTAAAATAAAGTTCATTTTACATGATAAATTCATAAAAATAATTATGTTGCTGGATGTCTCTTTAAGACACATGGTCCACAGAAGGTATTTGAGTTTGTTTGTTTGTTTTAGAGAGATTTTTGGTATGGGGTGTGTGCACTCCCTGGAGAGACAGAAAAATGGAAATCGAGGAATCACCTCCTGGGGGGGATGGCCATGCCACAATCCTTTCTCCTCCATCCTCCTCTCGGAATTTTGGGCACACATGCACACACACCCAGAATGAATTTTAAGCCACTGGGTTGGGGCTCGAACCACGGTTGACTACATGGGAGTCCAGTAACTTAACTATTACTCCATGTGCTGGTCCCCAGAGAAAGTATTTGAACTTGTTGATGGATGAGTAATATAAAAATATAAGTGAATAGACATGGGAAGAAGGATCCCTTAGTACATGGACGACGATGGGGCTAGCAGTAAGCCATTGTTAGATTTTTCTCTTGCTCTTCTCATTTGCTATTTTTAGGCAAATTTAACTGAAAGCACATTTGCGTGCATCTCTGGTGTCACACCCCTCCACACGGCCTCTTCTCTCTCACTCTGCTCAGCGTAGCGCCGACCGATGCCCGAGTCAGATGTGCGTTTACATGGCTGAACGCTCGGCTGCTCCTACTGCAGCAAATCTACTACATGAAGACATTCAAAATATACAGTGAGACGTGTTTCAGCACAAGAACACTGCCACCACTGTGTAAAAATGAAACACTCCTGTATTCGAAATGTGACCACGTCTGCCCTGCTGTTTTCTTTGTCCTCAGTAAAACTCAAGCAATTCATCAGCCAGCCAGCACCCTTTGGATGCAAGACGGCAGTCACTTCACCGTGGTTTGGCCAGTGCAGCTTAGAGACATACCTGAGATCTTGCGTTTTGTCAGGGCGGCCCTGTAGACTGGCTGACTCTGCCCCTGGGAGTTCATGGACTGCAGGGAGACCACGTACACCGACTCGGAGGCTGTGGACCAAGGAGTGAGGGTGAGACCCTGCGGCTGGATTTTTCAGGAACACATGTCCCTGGTATCCACGCTCTCCCTCCCCTTCCTGCCTTTCCTTTCTCTCTTCCTGGGCATTCTCACTTCTTCGGAACAACAGGAACTGAGGGAGCTCAACTCCAAAAGAACATCATCATGATAGAAATGAGAAATTTCTTTTTATCTACAGTAAAAGTGGAGTGCTGTGGACCAACCAGCAATTCCAAAGGAAGGCGATGACTTTAGACAACCTGCCCTGTCCACAGAGCACAAGCAGGTGAAATTCATGCTGCAGCACCAGCAAATCATTTATTCTAAGGCACCCAAGTTTTATTCAGCTGGAGGATTTTGAAAGACATGGTCTAGAAAAGGGAAGGCATCAAGTTTGTAACAGCTGGGTTCACAGAACATCACACCAAGCTTCTCTGCAGCTCAGTGACCTTGGAACCCTTGGCAATGGAAGCATGAGAACAAACTTGCCTTCGACCTCCCAGTCCAGAAACATGGGTGAGCAAAGAAATGCAAAAACAGTGCCCATCATTTATCAAGAACCGCCAAGAAACAAATTATTCCCACATCTGTAATTTTCCTGTTTTCAATGTATTTATTAAAGTTCTTAGATTTTTTTTTTTTCTTTTTGCCCAGAGTCTTGATTTGCTGAGCTCTTCAGTCAAGATTATCATTCAGGAAAAGCTTTCGACTGCAGTAAACTGCAGCACGGCTCACAGGTACTGGGGTAGTCTCTCTCTGTGCTAATAAGCATTTCACATGCAATTCTTCATTCGGGTCTAAGGAAGCCCTGTGAGGAAGGGAGGGTCCAGTGCATGCTGTCTCCACCTCACAGATGAGCAAGCAACTCAGGAGATGCGATGCCTGCCCACGGCCTTGGACTGAGTGGCAGGACTGGTCTCACACATGGTCTGGTGACCCCCAAGTCTTGGCTCTGGATAACCGCAGATGAGGTGGGAGCAGCCCAGAGCTGACCAGGACCAGACCCGGGCAGGAACAAGTCTGCCTCTTTCTGGAGAGATATAACGAAGAGCATGCAGTGGTGGCGAAACACACTTCTTTCTGTGTTCTTGATCATTGAATAAAGGGCATGAATAAAATTTCCAAATGACCTGGCAGCACCAGCCAGGGACCAGACACCCCCTCTCCCCATCCTCTGACATCGAGGGTGTGACAGGGTGGAAACATGGCATCTCTTTGAAAGGTCTGCCAGACTCCAAGCCTCGTTCTGCACGTCTACCCTGCCTTCCCTGGTCCTAGTCTTGCTATCTCCTCTTCCCTTCTGTCCCCACGGCCCCTCACCTACAGGTCTTTGCTCAAATATCACCTTTGCGGGAGCGGGAGGGGAGGGGCTCCTCGTATCATCTGTTCAGCCCTGGTGACTCCCGGGATGGGGCGTACAGATGTGTGTGATGACTGGCCCAGGAGTGGGGCTGCCAGGACCTCATACTCTGTCCGCCAAGGCTCCCTGATGTCAGTGGCATCTCTGTTATAAGCAGAACTGAAGTCCTGTCCAGGGAAATCTAAGGAGCCAGGCTCCCATCACCCAGCAGGTGCACTGACATGTCGTCCCCCTCCTGCCCCACCCCGGAGAGGAGGCGAGCTTCCAGTCAGCCGCCTTCCCCTTTCAGATCATTCTCAATGATAAGTCCAATGCTTTTAGTGTGGCGAAAATTCAAACGCTAACAAGCCGCACCAGAAGCCCGAGAGGCCTGACCTGTCCATTCCAGCTGGGACCAGACCCCTGACCTCAGGCCCAGTATTTGCTCAGGTTTTCATGGGGGGACAAATCTTCTTGCTGCCTTGAAGTGCTCCAGTAGCTCTCTACTGAAAAAGTGAAAAATAATGGGCCCAGCCAGATGGAAAACTTCTGATGCTAAGTGAATTTCAACGTGTGGTGTCTACGAACAACTCGGAGCAACGAAAGCTCCCATCTAAAAAAAAAAGTTCTCTTGCAATATCAGAAATACAAGAATAGTGATTCTAGGACCAGTAGTTAGCGCAATGGCTTTGTCGCTGGACTCCCACGTAATCGACCATGGTTCAAGTC
>NW_006159840.1:68819-79437 GCF_000334495.1 Tupaia belangeri chinensis | reverse complement strand
TTCTGGCGCGCGAGTTGCGCCCTCAGCAAAAAATACAAAAAAAAAAAAAAAAAAAAAAAAAAAAAGACTAGCAATTCTACTCCTCTGCAGATATTTTGGTAGACTGGCCTGCAACACCAAATTAGGGCTGTTTAACCTGCACCGCGTAGAGGGAGGTTTGGAGATGAAGGACTGAAGGGGCTCCCAGTAACTCGGTGGCTTTGGGTGATGGCATCCCTAATTCCAGGCCATGCAGCTAATACTGAAGTCATGCTTCACGAGGCATGCTCGGCTTGGACTGTGTTTCCTCTTCAGCATTTCATGCTGCAGTGCTGAAGCACCACAGGGCTGGTCTATTCTTTCCTGAAAAAAGTCTGATGGCGTTGATGCTATGCATGGCCCCTGGCTGCCCGTACCCTCCAAAGAAGGCCACACGGCTGGCATGCCAGGAGAAACTCTTCCACAGAGCCTTTGGCAGGTGGCTGAACATCACAGCAAATAGAACTCCTGAAACTGCTTCAGGAGGGAACTCGGCCTGGCTGTCCACTCAGCATCCCCACCAGATCAAGCCCATAGTGGTCACCACCTGCTCCATGGCTCGGGGAGTCCGAAGAATGCAGAGCTGCTTATCCAGGTTCCAAATGCTGTGTGGTTTGCCTTGAAAACGAGGCGTGCTCTCAGAGACCACAGTGAGGGGTAGGCCCAGCAGGCTTGCTTCCACACAGCCCCTTCTCATCTGCTGCTCTGGGCCCAAGCAGGCTGTGTAGCTGCACCTCGGCAGCTCTTACTCCCGCGAGCTCTTCCTCTTTCCTCTACAGCTCTCTGCATCGTCCTCATGGTGTACTCAGCTCTCCCCTTGTCAGAGAGGAGCCTTCACTCTTATAACTAAGGAGAGCACCAAGGGTGCCAGCGGCCTTCCAGGACCCCCTGCCCTCCTCTGCACCTGCTGGGGCTGTTCCCCACAGGCTAAATGGCTCTCCTGCACCTGCAGCCCCATGCCGTGTGCTGAACACTGGGAGCTGCCTCTGCACAAGGAGTCCTGCTGATGGCTTCTGGGAGGCCTGCCAAAGCACATTCCCTTCCTGCCTGAATACTGAGACAACCAGAAAATGGCAGAGGTGGGCTGGCCTTATGGCCTCGTGGCTGCGGGAGCCAGATCCCACATGGCTGACCATGTGGTTTGAGTCCCCACCCCGGAAGCTTGGGGAACATGCCAGGCACACGTGCACGCTACTCAGAATGCTGAGAGGACGGGAAAGGGAGACAGGATGGTGATGCGACCATGCCGCTTTGCGGGTGCTTTCCCCTTCTCCCTTTTCTGTCTCTCTGTAGCAAGCATGTGCACCTTCCAGTCAAAACACTTAAAAAGGAAGGAAGGAAAAGAAAGGGGAAAGGAGAAAGGGAAGGGGAATGACAGAGTCAGCAGTAGAGCCCAAGTGCTTACTACTGATAAAAAGCGAGTCATGGGACCTACGGGTGCGTCCTTTCCCATGTGAAGCCCCGGAAGCCCTGGGCCCAACTGTGTAGTCAAGCTCCCCTCAAGAGGAGGAGACATAAGGGGCCATGCCTGCCTAGTGCTCCCCATAATTCATCAGGAGACAAGGGGCATTCCAGTAAGGAAGGAGGAGTAGGGGCCAGGCAGCAGCTTGTGCGGTCTCCACTCAAGACCAAGGTTGTCCCAGGCCTGAGGGTGAGCAGCTGTCGCCTCAGGGCTGGGCGTATCCACTGTCCAGGTCTGCCTAGGAATCGGGACAGCAGAGATCAGGACTCAGTCCAGTCTGGAGTCAGGCTCTCGTAATCTCTCCCGCCCCGGCACAGCGAAGGCTGCCTCCAGCATTGCGTGGCTGATACTTTCTTAACCAAACCAGTGGCTGGGAAGGGAGGCCTGAGCTGCAGGCTTCATACGTATACCTGCTGCCTCAGCTCAGTGGGTCCCCAGGTCCAGGGTCCTAGGAATCTAAGCCAAAGCCTTGAGGAACAAAATGATGAAAGCAGAGCCAGGGTGGGAAACACACACACACACACACACGCACACACACACACACACACACACACACACACACACCAAGCCCCGGCCTCTTCTCACATCCAGAAAAATAACCTGTCCCAAGGATTGTGCACTGTGGAGGCAGGGAGCACCTGACGGGCACTCGGAAGGCAGCTTTGCCCTGCCAGCACCTGAAGGCTAAAACCCTGGCAGCTAGAACAGGACTGGAACAAAGTAGGGTCTCCGCGAATTGTTTACCTGGAGAATGGACACCGCCGTGCAGTTCTAATGTGCTGACTTGAATGGGCTTCTAAACAAAAGGTCGCGAAGACCATCACAACACGGACCCCTGCCGGGAAACTTACCTAGCTTTTTAATCTCGTGTGTCCGCTCGTCTCTTGTCAGGGGAACATAGTTCATCTTCCGGCCGCTCTCGCCATAGCCCAGAAGAAAGCCCCGAGACCGGCGAGGACTCTTGGCTCCAGACAGGCGTGGTGCCTTCCACGCCACGGACAGCCTGTCGTCTGAGGACCGGACGCGCACACGCAGGGGCTTGTTGGGCACTTCCTTTTCTTAAAGAGGATGACACGGAGACCGTTAAGTGATGTACTACTTAGAGTTCTCCAACACGGAGAGGAGGTCTCTCCAAACACAGAGCCCTAACAGCTGCTGCGCTGGAAAGCTCCATTTTTGGTAGCCAGTTCCAGTAAGGACATTTTTTCCAAGGGCCTGAGTGCTCTAAAAACCACATTTCTCCCCACATATCATACCAAGAAGTCTCAAGAACTTAAAATGAAAACATACCAAGTGGTGAGACTGCCGGCCAGAAATCTTGGGTATTTTAGAAGATCTTTTTCATCTATTTCTTTCTGCTCCCTTAAGACCAAAACTATATATTCTCTGGCAAGTGTTAAAGGTCAGTGTCAAAACAGGGCAGACACACACTATATGTTACTTTTAACTGTCCTCCAGAAAGCTTGTTCGCTGTAGTGTTGAAAAGATAGGCTTGCCTCGCCTTAACAATAGACCATGAACAGATAAATACTGATTTCTGTCTGAGTCTTGATGTTTCTTCCATGTCTAAATCTTGTCTCACCAGACAAATCCTCCTGTGGCCCCACTATGCTCTTGTCTAGCATTCTATCTTCAGTGGGATGTGCGATTTTCTTCTAAGTTAATCAATTTTGAGAAATCCTCTTGCTAAACTGACTAATCTCAAGACATGATCTCATTATTAACATTCTCAAAACAATTTGTTCTGAGGCCAACACTTAGAGTTTATAAAGTTTTTGCTTTGGGGCCAGTCAGTGGTATGGTGGTCAGGTGGCTGGATCCCACACAGCTGACTTCAGCTTTCACGTCCTGAACCTGGCAACTTGAAAAACCTGCTAGGCATGTGTGCAGGCATGCCCAAAGTCCTGAGAGGAGAACGGAGCAGGGGTCATGGAGACCTCTTCTCGAGGGGCTGATTTCTCACTTTTCTGCACACACTCTCTCTTGCTGTGTCTCTCTGTCTCTCTCCAGTAGGTGCATGTGTCTTCTAGCAAACAAAGAGCAATAGTGCACACACATACACACATGTTTTTCTTGTATATCAAGTAAAAGTTGGTAAGTTTGGGAACAAGGGCTTCCTACATGCAAGGAGCAAGTAGACCACAGTGTCCATTTCAGCTGTCATCCAAGGATGCCATCAGGCTAATGAATGTCCCTCCTAATGGTGCAAGCTGGTTGCATCCCAAGTATTCTTCCACTATATACATTAATTTTGACTAATGCTATTATACTGGAAAATTCCCTAGAGCTAAGCTAACACTTCAACCCAAAGACACAAAAACTAATGTCATGAATTAGTGTGCCCTCCAATAGAGACAAACCGCCATTGGAGATGGCTATTCCAGATGTTAGACCCCTAATTCCAATGCCCTGAGTTTAACCAAAAGGACCATCCACGTGTGGGTCAGACAGAATTAGCTGATCAGTCACAGGGTACCCCATTCCCCAAGGCTCCTGAGAATAACATGTCATTTCAAAAAATATTTTCCCCAACATACAAGTAGCAATTATTAAAAATTTTTGGGTTGTAACCCCATAGCATGGTCCAACAAAATGAGCAAATCTATTGAAAACACAAGCATGGGTCTTAGGGAGTCAGCGGGCAGTAAAATAATCATTGATAAAGCCAGTCAGTGGTGTGGGGGTTAAGGCAGCTGGTACCACATGGCTAACTGTGCAGCTCGAGTCCCAGAGAAATGAGGCAGGTGTGTGTGCATGCGTGCTCCAAATTCCTAAAGGAGACGTGAAGGAGAAGGGACTGTGGCACGAGCACCCTGCACGCGGCTGCTTTCTCACTTTCCTTCTCTTTGTCTCTCTCTGGTGAGGGCACATGCCTTCTAGCAAATTTAAAAACAATCATTAATTATTGACAGCGATGGCATTCTCCGGCCAGCGGTTGTGCTCCAGTCTGGAGTCCTTCCCCGCGGTGCACCCTGGCATGGACACAGCATTCCCGGAGGCCATTCTGTCACCACACGACCTTGTGGAGGGTTTTAGATCTCTGCTCTGGACAAACAGGCCCTGACTTGGTAATCCTGACACTCAACAGTAAAATACTGAAAACCCAGCCATAAGAAACAGGACCACTGGACTTTTCTAAAGTGATGAGGTTCTTGAGGAACAAAGGATGAACTTCTAAGGATGAGGCTTGGTCACAGATGGCAGAGGTTTGATGCCTGAAGTACCTGGCCTATGGTTCTGCCCTGGCCCAAGCCAAGCCCACCCAACATCAGCCCAATGGCAGGGACGACAGCTCTCACTAAGATGGTCCACCCCGCACCCCCACCCCAGGCTCCGGCCTTGCTGTCTCACCATTTCACACCAGGCTCAAGGACCAGGCCAGCCCAGTGTGCGGTGTAGGGACCAGGGCCGAGGCTGGCTCTCACCATCATAGCACTGCCTGCTTTATTAGAACTCGGCAGTTTGCAACAAGCTCTTGCATAGTTTGCCTCTGTTGTTCTAACCACAGCCCAAGAAGAGGTTTCAGGGATTTTTTTTTTTTTTTAAAGGAGAGCTGGCCCGATAAGGAGGATAGACACCATCATCCCAGTGAAAACGGAGGCTCACGGAGGTGAAGTAGCTGACCTGAGGCCGCACAGCTGTTCAGTGCCAAGCAGGGACCCGATCCAACCATTCTGATTCCAAGTTTCATCCACTTTAACCACAGCCCTTCCACTTACGCTTTCCCTCACCCCGTGCACCACCCCTCCAACCACCTAGCCCCTCCTGCCAATGAATGCAAGACAAGCATTTTGAGCTGGACGGGCTCCCTTCAGGGTGTGGACGTATTGCCTTGCCCAGTACGCATTCAGTCTAATGAACCAGACAGGCTTCTCCACGGGTAGAAAATGGATAAGAAAAGGACTCTCAGCAGAGATTGCTCGGAGAGAACCGTCCCGCAGCTGCATGGAGCACGCTGTCGGTGGTGAAACCACAGGCCAAGTGAGGACGTCAGCCCTCTCAATAGCCATCGCACGCTCTGATCTTTGGGTTTAGAAAAGCCAGCCACGCTCTTTCCCAGCTATTTAAAAAATGTCCTTTCTTTAGTATTCTGGGTTCCATACACTGTCAAACATCTTTTATAGATCATCTGGTAATCCTCGTTTAAGTTGATGTGCACATTAAGAAAACTACCCACATGGTTCAAATTCATTTGCAATTAAATTATTTAAGTGTTTTCTCTCAGCTGTATGCGATAGCCTCGCCAAAGCCTTCTGAAATTATCTAATAAATCCGTGTAAGTTCTTTTATTTTGAAAACAAAAAATCACAGTTCCAAGTTCATATCCACTCAAGCTCACGACCATGCGTGCTGAGAGTATGTTCAACTGAGCAGGGCACCTTCGCTCTTGGGAATGACCAGGCAAACTGCACTCAGAGCTGGTCAATAGCAGAAGACACAAGACGATAAATTACACACTGTCCACTCGGCAGGTCAGCCAGGTGAACAATGGCCGTCTAGACTGTACTAGACATCAGAAGGCCAGACAGGAAGAGAGCAGTTCTCCTGAGTGTATCGCCAGCTTGGCAAACTGGCAAATATTCTGAAATCATACAGAATCAGTTTTGGTTTTTTTTCCATAGACTGGTGCACTTGCCAGAGAGAGAAAGTGAGAAGGAAAGTGAGAATCACTCCCATCCAGGGGGGTTGGCCATGCCACAACCCCTTCTCCTCCATTCTCCTCCTGGGACTTTGGAGCATCCAAGCACATGTGTCTGGTGGGACTTTCAAGCTGCCGAGTCTAGGACTCGAAATGTGGTCTGACATGTGGGAGCCCAGCTCCTTAATCATTATGCCAGCTGCTGGCCCTGAAAATTTGTTCTTTTTACAGAAAGAAAAAAAATCCAAACTTTAACATGAAGCTTTGCCAGTTTAGAATTCTATGCTAGTTAAATGTAAGCTTCCTAAGTAGGCTTACAGGGTCTCTACAGTCCAAATCTGAACTGAACCTATTACTGGCTATATGACTATTAGAATTCTCCCTGAACCTCGGTAGTTCCCTCAATAAAGCCATGCACGGCATGCTGGATTTTGTAAAATGATCTGCTTAAGGTATTCGATAGCATACCTAGCATGTATTAAGCACGCTAGCTGTATCTTTAGTTATGACCAAATTGAAGTTCCTCACTCATCAGATTCACCAAGTGGGCAGCCTCCTTTGGAATGTGAATTGCCAATGTGTTGCAGAGCTTACTGGGTTGTCTTACACACAGGGGGATTAAGAAAGCATATTTCAAAGGAACAGATGTAAGCAAAGGAGGGGGCTTACTGCCAAAGACCCTTTGCTTTGAAATCTCTTTACATGAGAGGCTATCTACAGCCGCAGACCTCTTTTGCACCACGAACTAAAAGCATTGTTTGCTGTCTTCATCGACATCTAGCAATTATCAATCATTCTAAGGTCCTTGCCTCCATTGTTAAGAGAATGCATGCCTGCTGCTGTCCAGGGCCACTTATTCTTGGCCAGGAGCTCACTAGCAGTGCAGGTCATTTTCCAGCAGAATTAGAAGTATGACTCAATCCGTGCTTTGTGGAGTCCCCGGTGTGTCCCACTAGCCAAACCAACGACCACTGAGTTGACTACCAAGCTTCACAAAGATGGCCGTGTCCCCAGCCCTGAGTATGGAGAGAGCAGTCTTAACTTCCTTCAGTGGAACTGTGGACACCGGCTGGCCAGTGTTTAGGCCAGAGCCTGATATGTCAGAATCCCTTGGAGGGCCCCTGAAAACATGACCTGTCTCCCATCTCCACCAGGCCTGGGTGAGACTGCAGGCCTTGCTTGAACCTTCGATGAATAAGTGTGGCAACGAAGAAGAAAGAGTGCAGGAGGGGAAGAAAAAGGCCAGAGAGAATGTGCATTAGAGAGCAGTGAGGGACAAGTGTCCTACCAGGATGTCCTACCAGGCCAGCTGCTGTGTTGTGTCCTCCTGGTGTCCCATGCCCTGGTCACAGCCAGCCCAGTGCTGAGTCTTCAAGGAGGTCAGTGTAGCAGACACCTAAACAGCCTGATCCCAAGGGCTCCTTTGGCCTGGATTGGGCCCGGCCCCAATCCTCCTGAAACCCGTGAGATTGCCTCGCAAAACTCCTCTACACAGCAGGATGTGCAACATTCGCTCTGCAGTCTCTCTTTCAGGTCACACTTTCCTCTGCAGTGATCAACCTCAATATCTTCCTCTGTTAATTCAAGGTGATTCTGTGTGCTTTTTGGAGATGCCCAGCTCTCCAACAATGATAAGGAAAAGTAGAATCTTATCACTTTCTTTGGGATAGCGTCCATCAATGTCACCAACCTGTTGGTTCCCTTCCGGGGACCCAATAACAACCCATTTACAGACAAGGAAAGTGAGGCACAGAAAGGTTCAGGGAAAGTTTCCAGGTGGACAACAGTGGATGAGAGCTGGAACTGGAACCCAGCCTGTCAACCTGCAGTCCTCAGTCTCTCCACCTCAGCTCTCGTTCGGAAGCCCACAGTGCCTACAGAGCTGGTGTCGCCAGTAGCCGCACTGCAGCCTAAGCAGGGCACCTGCTCAGGCAGAAGGCCCCCTTGCTGCCTCACGAACACCTCTGGGGAAGGACTGGGTGTGCAGACCAGGGGTCCCTGTGCAAGGCACTCATGTATGTCCACTTTCAGAAAATGCTAGCAAAAATTTGTTGAACGGCTATTGGTCACTTCATTTTTTTACTGTTATCCAATGAAGCATTTGCAAATTAAGCCCAATTACAATATACGAATGGATGATAACCTGAAAAAGAACGCTTCCTTTTGAGACTTTGTCTGAACCTGCCGTAGTCCTCTGAAAGAAGGGCATCAACCCCACACCTGCATGCCTTTCCTCGGGTATCGAAAGGAAAGCCCGCTGTGAACATGCAATCAAAGTGGCACCTGGAGGACCAGCGGTGCCGTCGCAGTGGCACAGCTGGACCCAGCTGGGAAAGGTGCCGAGCTCCTGTTCTCAGACCTCCTTGAGCCCGCTGGGCAAGCGCGTGTCTGGTCTTGGGCCAGCCAAGACTCGAGTGGACTGTAGCATGTGTACCTGGTGTCTCTGTATCGCTCTCTCTCTCTCAGGAAATGCATAAATAAATAAACCTTTCAAAAGAAAGTGGCATCTGGTCCCCAGCACACTGGCCTTGTTGCAAGTGTGAGGTTTTATGAAGCCACTGAAAGCTGTTACAGGATGGGAAGGCAAGTTGGTAAACATTTTGTTCAAGGCCACACAGGGGAGCAATCCCTTTCTCCAGTTTTCAAGAGCACCCGCCCCTCGTACTTGGAGCAGCCACCCATTACCCTCTGAAGTAAGCACGTACCCTGGCACCTGAAGGGAAGGTCCCACTCCCAGCACTTGCCACCTAAAATGAAATGCCGCTGGTGAAATGCCCCAGTCGCTGGTGAGAGCTGCTCCATCGGCTGCCTTCCAGTAGCTGGGCTGCCTGTGGGGCCGGGCAGGAAGTCCGGAGGCCTTCACTCCTGCCCAAGGACATCTGGCTATATGAAGCCAGGAGCTACACACCCAAACCTCCATTGCCTGCTTCTTCATCACTAAAGAACGGGCTCGGGGCCAGGCAGCACTGATGCAACCGGACCACATACGAAGGTCCTGAGTTCAGTTCCCAGAACCTTCCCGAGCACATTGGGCACACGCAAGTACCTTCATTCAGCCCAGCTGAGGCTGGCATGAAGTCCCTGCTGGAGGTGCCTCTCTCCCTCCCTTTAATGAATAAACTAATAGTAATAATCACAGGCTTTCTGTTAGTGACGTCCCACTATTCCACTGTGGGAAGCAGCCTTGAATCAGGCACTCAGACAAAGCAAGCTGAGGTCTGAGCCCTGAGACAGAGGGGCTCCCATGGGAGGGGTGGGCAGGGGGGCTGTCACGGGGACACCTCAGCCTGCCCAAGGAATTCTGGTCAACAGACGCACTCGATGTCATTCTCCACAGAGCCCTCAAAGTAGCAGGAGGCAAGACAACAGATCTCTGATGAATGAAGCACCACTTAGGCGGCAAACTGGCCTGCCCACCAGCACCCCAAAATCAGCAACTGGCCTACACAGAGGCAACCCTGGTTTTCTCCGGGGCACCTCCGTACCATCCAGTGCCCCATCCCTCATCAATCCCATTCCTCATTCCTCCCCCACAGCATGGACACGAGCAGAGGCAGCCTGACGTGCATTCCCACTGGACAGGCCTTTCTTGAGGACCTACTATGTGCTTCCTGTGGACAGGAAGGCGAATAAATCCAAGTACCCTGTCCCAGGAGCTCCCCATCCAGGAACCAACTTCTGCCCTGCAAATTGCACACTTCACGAAACTTGGAGCTGCAGGGGAAGCCACTGAGGAAACAGTGACACAGACATTAGTAATTCCCTACTGGAGCTAGTGACTCATAATTAATTGAATTTCAACCGGGCGTACTTTAAGCACGAGTCTGGCACACAGCACCCCACAATCTGGCTGGAGCCCCACAGTCTGGCGAGGTCTGATGCTGCTGTGCCCTACGTGATTTGCCTGTTGGTGGGACGCGTTGGCATCTTTTACCCAGAGTGACAATGGTGTGTGTCTTTTTACACACATCAGCGGCGCCGACAGGGCCCATGGCAGAAGCACTCCCGAGGTCGGTGGAGCAGGTTTCAGTTCTGCACACCTGTCACAAGTTCAGGTATCCGCTCAACACGCGGCACCCATGTCAGTGTGTCCTCCTCTGCTAATATGACTGTGGATGTGCTGATCACGAACATTCAAAGCAGAGTAGGGTAATGGGGAGAAATAGCCATTTTTCAGTAATACAAGAGGTCCCCAAAGCCTACTATCACTCACTGAAATGAGTGAAATGGTCCACTTAGTGCCACAGAGTCACAAAATTTCAAAGCCGAAAAAAACCTTAGAAGTCTAGAAAGACCTTTAGAACCAAGAAAGTCCTTAGAAAGGAACTTAGAACTTTCTTGTTAGATCCCATCCTTTTCCAGCGGAGAAGTCTCAGGTACCGAGAAGACAAGCGTTTGGTGACAGCCTGATCCCAGAGCTCAAGCCAGGCATTCAGGGGTGAGCAGTGTAAGGATTACGGTTTGGGGGTTTCACTGTGCTCCTAAGTCAACAGACAGGG
>NW_006159840.1:42143-68331 GCF_000334495.1 Tupaia belangeri chinensis | reverse complement strand
TGTCTCCAGATTCCAGGGGGACTGAACCCACAGGCTAGTGGTTAAAGGACCCAGATTCCACAATGCTGACTACAGTTCGAATCCCAGCCCTAGCATGAAAAGCATGCCGAGTGTGTATACGCATGCACACCCAAAATCCCAACAGGACAGGGAGATGAGAAAGGGAGAAGAAGGGATTGCAGCATGACCATGCTCCCTGGGGGGATACTTTCTCCTTCCCTCTCCCTGTCTCTGTTTTCCTCTCTCACTGAAAGTACACATGCCCTCTGATAAAAAGTAAAAACACTATGTTAGAGCTATCAACTTTCACCTAAGTCATATTTTAAAAAACAAATTGGCAAGAAAATATAAGGGGATATCCAAAATGGAATTGCATACAAGTTTATTTTTGTGCAAAAAAAATAATAATAATTGAAACCCGTGCATAGTTTATTTCATAATGTGCATTTTCCATGGAGACCCTCGTATACCTGAAGGCGGGAGCTCAGTTTGATGAGACGTTGACAGAGAAGGCCCAAATGCACGCCTGAGGCCTATGTGTTGCTAAGTCCATGGGTATTTCCCAGGAAAAGAGTGCCAGGTAAGGAAGTAAAGACTCCAGATTTTTCTTTTTTGTGATGTTGGAGTTTCATTGTTTTGCTGTTGGAGGATTTGGTATCAACAGCGGGTTATAACTTTTCAAGCCAGGCACTGGGTGGGGTGGAGGGTGGAAGGGGGCAAGGTCCAGATGAATCCAACCCAAACATGCCCTCGGCCTACACGTGCTGTTAAACTGATGGACACCAAGTCAGCGTTGAGAGAGGCGGTGGCCGTGGCCTTCCCTTGTAGCTGGAGGATGGAAAGGAGAGGTGAAGGCCGAGAAAGCATGGGAAGGAAGACAAGGGATGTCGGCCATGACTTTTCTCCTCATGGAAGCAGGAAGCATGGCCACCTGCTAGGGAGAGGAGCTGGAGCAAAGCAGCACCGTTTGGGCTAGCCATGGCCGCAGAGGACACTGCATAAGGACAGGCAGAGCAGTCACCAGCAGTGCTGGGACCCAGAGGAGTGGGGACACCAACTCTGAGCTATGGCGACGCAGGTCAGCTCAGCTTTGGGTTTTCTTGCAGGGTTCGGCAATCGGCGGCCAGGCCAGGGAAAGCAGAGCTGGGTTGGCCCTGGGGGACAACGAGCAGACCTGTGAGGCCATTCAAAGGCTGGGGCAGCTACGTGCATGAATGTGGCTGGAGCGACGGGACTGCGATCTGGTAGAGGAAAAACGAGGCAGGGATGGCTCTGGACTCTCCAACGGGGAGGCTCTAAGGCCCAAAGCCTGATGCTGTCTGAAGGAAAGTGTGACCAGAACACTGAAGGAGCGAGATGGCCTTCCTCAGACAGAGGAAGGTCATGCCCAGAGACTGTGGTAGGAGCAATGCGAACTCAGCCTCTACAGGTAGTACAGTGAGAAGCCAGGTGAGAATATGAAACGGGACGTCGCTGAGGAGGTGCTGCAGCCGGTGTGGGCACCACGCTCCCTCTGCACGCCACTGCTGCGCTTAGAAGCTGCCTGCAGGGCAGGGCTGGGGGTTTTCAGGACAGTAGCAGAATGCCTTTCGAAGTTTCATTAATAAGGTGCAGATACACATTGATCACTTATTGGTAATTTCCCATAATTATTTTTATTAACAACGCAATATGATATTTTTCAGGGGGCACTTTGGCCGAGTCTATGCATCCTGGATATTTATGAGATTTTGTTTTGTTTTGTTTCTTAAAGCTATGCTTTATATCGAATACTATGAGTGGTTCTAACTAGAAATTTCTTCTGGTATCATCTTTATCTTAATGTATGACAAATGGAACACCATGTATGAAGGCAGAGCGCTCTGAAATCCAGGACCTACAGGAGGTCCTGCTGAGGGACGATAGATAACCTCACAGGATATAAAGCCAATGAGCTGGAGAGTGATCGTCTCCCATCCCTGATCCTCCGAATTTCCATAGCACAGGCTTACTGAGACGGTCACAGACACAGACATTTGAAGGCATACAAAATAATTACTTACAAGAGGGCAGGAAACTACATATTCTAAGACTACTGTCACTCAGAAAATTGTATCAGGAAGATTATAAAAATAAAATGGTCGTGTAAAATACAAAATAAAAGGGCACCAGCAGATGGCATAATAGTTACGTCATTGAACTCCCATGTACCCAACCATGGTTCAAGTCCCAAACCCAGACTTAAAATTCACTCTGGGCACATGCGTGTGCATGTCCAAAATTGCAAGAAGAGAATGGAGGAGAAGGGACTGCCGCATGGCCATCCCCCTCCAAGGGGAGGGTGGTAATTTCTTACTTTCTGTCTTTCTGTCTCTTTCTGTGTCTCTAGTGAGTACATGTGCCCTATAGCAAAAATCTCTCTAGAAAAAACAAAATACAAAAGGAAAGATTCAAATACGAGGCACACACATCCTCCGTAAGAGGTCATGTGCCTTTTCCCATGTGCGTCTTCCGGGGAAAATGGCCTCCGAAATAAACACCCCCCCTTATCCTGCACACTTGCCAGGTGTCCTCACCTCCTGACCACTCTGCCGTCAGTTTTCCAAGGCTGATCCTGGGCCCCTGCTCTCCTCTCCTAACCCTCACCCACTCCTGCCCTCTCCCTTATTCAGCTTGCTTCACAGAGTAACTCCTAAATCCATTCGAGCTCTTCTTCCCTCTTCCAACATCCATCCCTCATCCACAGTCACCTGCAAACACTTCCCTTGCTGCACGCGTGGTCATCTCAGGTCCAGCAGGTTTGAACAAGAACGTATCACCTCTCCCTGAAAGCTAGTTTCCTTTCTGTTGTTTTGTTCTTCCACCCCCTTTCATATAAAAAGGACTTCCTACATCCATCAAATCTGATCTGAGGGCCAGCCTGGGGCCCAGTGATTAAGGCAACTGTATCCTACAAGGCCAACCAACTGGTTTGAGCTCCAGACCTGGCAGCTTGAAAGAAAAAACACTGGACATGTATGTTTGCAGGCCCAAAGTCCTCAAAGGAGGGTAAAATGAAAGAGAAGGGTTTGCAGCATGACGAGGTCCCACAGGTGCTCCCTCACTTCCCCCCATCCCCCTCTGTCTCTGTCCAGCAAGTGCACATGCCCTCCAGCAATTTTTAATCTAATCTCAGAAGCAGATTATGGCCATTGATTTCAATATACTCACCTTCCTTTCAACAATATCACCAGATTGATATATTTACACCCTCAGTACAGGAAACAAGCACAGCTCCTCACCGCATTGCCTGTGGAATATGACCCAACCACACTCCAGAATAACAGCATTCATTTTACGTCATTTTTTCACCACGAATTAAATATGTTCAAAAAACACACAAGGCATGTCAACACTTCTCTCAATAAGTAAAACAATATGACCAGACAACATCAACCACATGATAAAACAAGCATGTGTACAAATATGGAGCCGAGATGGAAGACATGGTACCAACGTATTACCACATGTCCCAAGGCTGTCAGGAAACAGCAAGACTTGACACCACATAGTAGCCAATAAAAGCCCCTGCCCCGTGGGTCCCCGTCAATGACGTACTCACAGGTGGGAAGCTGAAAATACCCTAAACAAGCCAGTACTGCCATCTCCACCACCATATTTGCCTGGGAACAAGGCGACAGTATCCCTGGATACAGACGAAGACACTCCACGTGAAAACATGAGTCAGCAGCGGACAATGAGCAACAACAGCTGCAGTCTGGCCCATCAGGTGCAGGACACACTGACCCAGACTGTGTGGCACGTGTATTAGTGTAGCGATGGGAACTCGGTGAACGTTGTGAGCATGGGTGTGACAAAAACACAACCCTCTTGCGAGACGTTGCTTCAATGGAGACACGAACTGGATGAGTAAGTAGTACCTGTGACGGTTTCATTAAATGGTCCTGGACCCTTAATGGGGAAACCATCAATCTTGATCCATTCACCTCCTAAATTAGGAAAATGCAACTTGGTAGTTAGCAACGAGAGTTATTGGGTTTTCCACGTCAGCGTATTCCTAACATGTATTTCTATGCTCTTTTCAACAGCCTCCAAAAAGATCTGCACAGGTTTATTAGTGACTCGACACCAAACTTTATAATAGATCCCTAATTTTTTATCTTTTGCACATGGTCTATGCTAGGGAGTATTTTAAAAAATCAGGTAACATGTGAATAACCTACATTAAAACTCCCTCCAAAGAAAACACAAGTATCTCCTGGGCTTCTATCTTTTCGTTTGCTAGACAAGTCTAAAACATTCTTGTTCAGGGAGTCATTACAAAGTCTAAATTTATACTGCCTTGAGGAAGCAAGGAGGGATGTCTCTCCCAATCTAAGCCACAAAATTTCAGCCTGCAGTTCTAGGTAAGACTTACCAGGCAGACTTTCAGCTCTGTAAACTGGACGGCTCACTCCACCGTGGTTTTCTGCAGTAACCAGCACAAAGTATACCACCCCCGGCTCTGAAACACACGGTTTGTATCAAGCCACCGTTTCAAATCTCCAAGAACGACACAATTCGACCCACTGACCATCTTTGTTATACCAGTTACAGCCCAATGTAAAAATCTGAATTCAATGAGAAGTCTCACAGTAGCTGTCTCTAAAAATAGCTAACATTCTCCTCATGCAAGGGAAGCACACCTGACCCAAAGAACACGAAGTTTATTTAGTACGAAGTACATGGGATATGTAATAAATCTGGATTCACAAGCAATCAACAAAAAGAGCTTTTAAGATTTGTAATGTAAAATCAACATAGGAAATATGGATGCAAGGTGTGCTAAGTCAGTGCTTGGAAATATAGCGTTAGTAGCCACAAATAATATTTTCCCATAAAAGTTCTAAACAGGGGCCAGTCCCATAGCCTGGTAGTTAAAGGAGCTAGATCTCACATAGTTGACCATGGTTCAAGTCCCAGCCTCTGCAGCTTGAAAAACATGCTATGAGTGTGTGCATGTGTGCCCAGGGTCCCAATGGGATGGAGAAATGGAGGAGAAAGGATTATGGTCTGCCCATGCCCCATTGGGGCCTGCCTGTGCTCTGCCCCCTTCTCTTGTTCATACGAGTGCCCTCTGGCAACTAAAAAAAAAAAAGTGCTCTTAATGAGAATATTCAAAAAATAATGCCAATGCAACTCATAAAATTTAGCACATAAGAAATATTGATTGCAATATAAAAAACTTCATGAAATTTTCTTTTTCACAAATGTTCCCCTTACTATGTCTACTTATTTTTGACCATTTTAACAAAAAAGCTAGAAAAAAATATTTTCTGGTATCTTAAAAATGCTAATCTTGAAAGAATTGAGCTTCACTTTTTTTTTTTTTTTTTGGAGGGTTTTTTCTATAGGGCATGTACCCTTCCGTTTTTGCTATAGGGCATGTACGCTCTCCAGAAAGACAGAGAGACAGAAAACGAGAAATCACCCCCTCAGAGGTGATAGCCACACTGCAATCCCTTCTCCTCCATTCTCCTCTAAGAATCTTGGGCATGCATATGCACATGAGCCTGGCATGAGTTTAAGCCACCAGGTCTGGGACTCGAACCCTGGTCAACTGTATGGGAGTCCAGTGACATAGCCATTTCACCAACTGCTGGTCCATGAGCTTCACTTTTTGACTTTTTCTTAGGGGTCTGAGTCAAACAGCAGAGGTTTCTTTGGCCAGCCTTCCAACGCTGTTGGGAGTTGATGGAAACCCAGACACTGTTGAATGGAAATGTGCCCTGCATTTGCAGCTTCATAAAGAAACTCTCATTGCACTGGTTTTCCTCGTAAGCTTGGGACATGTATGTGAAGGTGCCAATTCCTTGAAGAGATGAAAATTTGTGGGCACTTCAGGGAATGAAGGGTCGGAAAGGGAAGAGTTGGCTCTGTCGAGGGCGATCGCGGTGATTACATTTTTGAGCGAGGAGCATTTCTGTAATGCCTAGGAACAGAAACGCGGCCGATGCCACCTGGGATGCCTGCTGTGCTCAAGACGGGCGCAACTTCAGTCTGGCTACAGCAAGGTCTGGTGGCATTTGGGGTTTGGCACGACCTGCTTCTAAGTGGGAAAAGCTCTCGGTTCAGACAAATGCAAAACCATGCTGCCAAGCACTTTCTCTCTTCTCTCTGAGCGTCTTTGTATTTCAAAGAAATTCAACCCATATGTCTCTGACTCCCATACAGCTAACCATCAGAGAGCTGCTCGGGAGACAATGATTGCTTTTCTTTTCTTTTTTGGTTTTTAAAACATTTTATAGTTTCTTATTTACATTTCATTGTCGTAATCCCTATGGGATACAATATGGTTTCTAAAAGCAAGCATGGAGTGTGGGATAATCAAATCAAGGTTATAACATTTGTCATCTTCAACAAAGAATATTACATTATGCTGTGCACCTTCAAAGTTGTTTTTTTGGAGGGTCTGTGTGTATATATATATATATATATACACACACATATTACATATATATGTATATATATATATAAAATACGTACATACATATTATAGATGTATATGGTTAGCAATGTCCTTTCTTTACTCTGCCTTGGTATACTGTTCCTTACCCTATTTGCCTTGTTTACATGCATTTTTATGTCTGTTAAATGATAGAATTTTTTAATGAGCTCCATAGCTCTCTTTTTGTATGCTTCTCGTGCCCTTCTCATGCCTTCAGTCTGATAGAGCTTCCCCTTACCTTCACAGTCAGACTTTGGAAGGCCACAGTGATGCAGAAGAGATTCAGGGAAATGCACCTTCAGCTGAAGCCGTGAAGAAGGGAATCTGGCCCCTGTTATCTGCTTTGATATCTGGGAAGTGTACTACTACAACACCGGAGGTGGAGAAGGAATGAGTGTGGTAGCTTTTGGCCAGAGGACAGATGTCAAGGAGACACGAGGTAATCGTGGCCCACTAAAGGGTCAGTGGTCTACTGTGGCACAGGGACACCTAGTTTTCTACACACTTACGTCTGTTACCTCCTTGTGACCCATCTTAATGGACCACATCAGAATGGTACAATCAATGGAGTTTTGGGCTAGTGGAATCAAAAGGTAGAAGCTGGAATATCCATAGGAGATAGCTCACAGCCCACGTCTAAAGTCACCTACATTTGCACTTACAAGACAATGTCTATCAAGGTAAAATTTGAAATATTCCAAACTTTCAGAATCAGAAAATAAAACTTAAATAGGGAGAAGTGTTACATCTTTCACCAGATGTGGCTGAGGATGACATATGACGTCCCTTTATACAGATTACTTGAGTAGACCTTAATTATAAAACGATTTAAACACAGGAGTCCCTTCATTAAGCTACTAATTTACTTAGTAGTCAAGTTTCTATGAGACAACAAAGGATCAATATATTTTATATTGATCATTATTAAAACAACAGTACATTCAGAAACTAGAAATGTGACATCAGTCTGGAAAGAGGAATACTTGAGTTCATGCAAGAACGGGGAAGTTGTTAAGAGTGTCACAGGGAGAGTCTCGGAACTTGGCTACTCATTCCCAGAGACCCTCACGGCACCTGGAATAGAGCCCTATGTTGTCTCGCCTAGCGACCCCTAAGAACGTAACTGAGAATGTTGGCGCACAGTTCATTCTGCCCAGGAACAAGATCGTCGCGTCACTTACCCACATCCTCAATAAGGAAGGAGTATGTCTCCGCATCCACCTTGATGTATTTAAGACTTTTCAGTGACTTCCCATAGGCAATGTTGTAATGCTCCACGGGTCTACTGGTAGCATCTTTGGGTGGGTCCCACATGACTTTCAGGCCCATTTTAGTGGACAGCAGTTTCACGTGCCTTGGCTTCAGTGGGTGGTCAGCTATGCAAACAGTGCAGCTATCAATTACAGCAACGGCAGGTGGGGGAGAGGAGCTTCGACGTGTTCTCCGACATTGTTAGCGAAAGAGTAAATGATGCTTAATCTGTCTGATCTTAACGACTTGAAGCACGGTCATGCTTGCACATCATTAGAGTATGACAGCAAAACAAATAAGCCAAACCCACAAGCTTTTATGTATTTTGGGTAACTGTGGGTGGTAAATTTAAACCAAAAGCGAAACAAATCAAAATAAACCCTAGGCATTCTCTAGCTTGATTACTCGTCTTGCTGGTGCAAGGATAACAAATCAGTGACGACATATTCTCCAGAGACAGGCACAGATTAAATAAATTCCTAGTATCTTGTATGGTGCAGCTGTACACTGTTCACAACACCTCTGAGGCGAACAGCGAAACTGGCCATTGTATTCAAAGTGATATATCAGAAGCATTCATTCACACACACACACACACACACACTTCAAAAAACAAAAAGCAAAAACGATCACCAATAGCTTAAAGGAGAGGCAAAAAGGCTGGTTTTTTTCCTATATATATATCTAATTTAAATGTTTCCATATTTTTGTCCCAGAAGAATAACAAGCTATTAAGAAACACAAATACACTTTTATCTTAAGTTTCAAGTTTCCCAAAACATTTCTCAATTTTCAAAATTACCAAAATGAAACATAACATTTTGTCAAGCAAAATCATTCTGCTCACTAGGTAACCGATACTGTAAAGCAATAGAAATATTTGCTATACGTTCATGTAACAGTCAAACAAATTCGGAGCAAACTTGGATTTGAAACTGACCGTTCAATGATGCAAGGCAATTGCAGGAAAAAATACTAATCATAACCTAAAAAATCTCCAGAACCCTTCAACTGTGTAACGTTAGGAAGAATGCATTTGGAAGCTCGTGGAGGAAGAAAGGGAAAGACGAATGTTTCAGGATGACACTTACATCGGTTAGTATGTGGTTGCAACACTACATGAAATTCTGGACAATAAATACAGATGACTCCAACAAACATCACTCATTCCTCCCCAAACTGCCCTCTGGCCTGTTCAATAAAATAATTAACCAAGGAGAGAACTCCTGAGAGAAATTCAAGGGATGAAGAAAAGAGTTTGGATTGGAGGATTTTTTGTTGTTGTTGAAGCTTTTGAAAGAATGTCCCTTTCAAAGACACGAGCACAGCATTACGCTACAGGCCCAAACCCAAATCTACAGACACCCTCTGCCAATCCAGACATGAGGTTCCTGCAAACCCGTGACAGGAATCGCAGGGAAGGCAACGAAGCCCTCTGAGAAAATCTGAACTGGGGAGACTTGCGAAGGCAGCACATCGTTCACTTTCTGAGCATTTAAAACGAATAATTGAGACCACTCTTCTGCAGTTCTCATGCACCCTTTCTTGCCTACAAGGAACACCCACAGGACTCATTCCCAGTAATTCCCAGAATAGCTCACACTGCCCAAAAAGTGTGTTGAAGCAAAGATATCCCGAAATTACAAAGGGGCACGTTGGCTGTCTCTCCCAAGGAAGAAAATGAATGTGAGTAGTGAGTACTGCTTTCCCCGAACCCCACTCAGGAAGTTAGATCTGACACAGACCTCCTGAGCTGTGGGACCTGTGAAAACCAAGCACTGTCGGCTTTTCCACTGGGCACTACTGATCCAATCAGTGCACAGCGATTCAGTCTACCTAGGCCAGAAAATGATTTATTTTTTATTACTGACAGCTGCAAAGAAGAGCAATTTATGAATAAATTCATTGTTCTTCACTGCTATGCCTTGCATGCGTACTTAGGCACCTCATAGAATAATTTCTAACTCTCGTGAGAATCCATGTTCAAAGGAAGGCATCGTCCCAGTGCAAGAGCCATTCGAGCCCATCAGGGATCTCCAATGAGACAAACACAGTAAAGAAGGGGAGGGGAACCACGCTGGCTGCCAACACCAACAAATATCATCGCCTCTGCTTACCGAGCGTTCCCCAGTGTGTTCACGCACAAGCCTGTCCTTTCGTCAAAGACCAACTACCGTCAAACTGTGAGTTTCATCCCAACAACCGCCTGTGCCAGCACTTGTATGCCATGGAAAAGGATACGTGCATCTGTGTGCTCTAGAACACAGGAACAGGGGAGGGGGGATGGCTGGGGCCAGGGCTTACCGAGGGTTGGCTACATACCACTCACAGTTCAAAGCGCCGAAACTAACTTTGTATGAAGTGCTCATAACACACACCCTGGGCAGTACTATCATAAGGAAATCAAGGCCTGGAACAGAGAGGTTGGGTGAGCTTCCCAGAGTCAGCACAGCTCCAGGGATGGAGCCAAATGCAAACAGCTTTACTTGACTCCAAAGTCCAGCTCTTCCTGAAGCTCACGGGCCCTTGGAATCTGTCCCTGATTTTAAATGACCAATGACCATAGCCACTGACTCTTCACTAATTCAGGAAGCTGTTACAGTCCTAAAACAGACTGTGAAGGCTCCATAAGGTGTCTACCGTCTCCACCCCCTCTATCCCACCTTCCCCACCACGGAGGTGTCCTCTCTGGAGAGCACTTTTGCCCACAGTCTCTTCACCTTCGGGAAGGTGCCCTCATCCCCCTCTCTGAAAGGATGGGATAAATGACTGATGTGGTCTCCTGGGGACATTTAGATTCCTTCTTTTTTATTCATACATTAAATTGCTATACATCATTTAGATTGTGAAGAGATTTTTTTCTTATTTTCTACAATTTTTTTAGTTATATATTTTAGTTTAGTTTCGTTTCTTTTATACATTCCCTCACTATACATTAACTTGCAAAGCGACTTTTCCCAACATGAGTGCACTCCACACCAGTCTAGCTGAGGGTACTATACACGTTACCATCAACAGATAATAATCCTTTTCTGTGTCCCCAAAATGTCTTGCCTATTTTTCTCCTTAATGTCTATCCTCACATTTGCCTCCTTCTCCCCACTCTACCCAGTATCCATAACCATTTTCCATGTGTCTATATCCTCTAATCTTTCAGTTTCCACCACAGAGTGCAGACAGTTCGTATATATTAAGTGGAGACATACACGGAGACGTACATTATGTCTCTCCTTTAGAGCCTGGCTTGCTTCACTCAGCAGTCAATCTTCCATATTTGTCCACTTTCTATCAAAACCAGGGTACTGCTGCTTTTTATGGCTGAGTAGTATTCCACAGAGTATATGTGCCACCCTTTTTCAATCCATTCTTCCGTTCATGGACATTTGGGTTGGTTCCATGTCTTAGCAACTGTGAATAATGCTGCAATAAACATAGCTATACAAGCGCTATTCCGACTGCACATTCTCCTGTCCTTTAGGTAGATACCCGGAAATGGAATTGCTGGATCATATGGTAGTTCTATTTGTAGATTTTTTTGTTGAAGAGTTTTTTTCACTATAGGGCGCGTGCGCTCTCCAGACAGACAGAGAGAGACGTAGAGACAGAAAGCGAGAAATCACCCCCCAGGGGGGATGGTCACGCTGCAATCCCTTCTCCTCCATTCTCCTCTCGGGATCTTGGGCATGCATGCACACGCACCCAGCATGAGTTTTAAGCCACCGCATCTGGGACGCGAACCACGGTCGACTATGTGGGAGTCTAGCGACATAGCCATTACGCTAACTGCTGGTTCCCCTCTATTTGTAGATCTTTGAGAAGTGTCCATATTGTTTACATTCTTGAAACAAAACTTTAAACCAGAGGAGTGACTTTCCATTTTAGACCTTAGAGAGTCACCTAAAGGAGGTCATTTTAAGGTGAAGGCCTTTGGGAGAACCTAAAGTCATACCTTGGAGGCAGCCTTTCAGTCCCCCTTGTAAGATCAGTCTTGAATTTAGGTTTCCCCAAACACTTCAGTCTGCTATGCCACCTCTTCCTCCCCCCACTCCACCTCCCAACACACACCAGATAACAAAATACTTGACTGATCAGGATGTATTTTCATTTCCTAGAGTCCCATTAACTTTGACATTTAAAAATTTGACATTTGGGGGACCAGTAGATGGCATAATCGTTCATCACTAGACTCCCACACAGCCAACTGTGGTTCAAGTCCCAGACCCAGGGGCTTGAAGCTCACACCAGGCATGTGTGCATGTGTGCATGTGTGCCCAAAGTCCCAAGAGGAGAAAGGAGGAGAAGAAATTGGTGTGACCATCCCCTCTGGAGGATGATTTCTCACTTTCTTTCTCTCTGTTTCTCTCTGTCACTCCAGCAAGTGCACATGCCCTATAGCAAAAATCTCTCTTAAAAAAAAACAAAAAACAATTGACATTTGGACCTGGTAGGTGGTGTGGTGGTTAAGGCACTGGACTCCCGCAAGGCTGATTGTGGTTGGAGTTCCAGACCTGGCAGATTGCTTTCTCATTTTCCCTTTCTCTCTCTCTATCTCTCTCTCTCTCTCTCTCGTCAAATTAGACGTGGGTTGTGTTGTCAAAACTGCTGTTTCTCTTTCTTGCCCTTCAGCTCCCCATCTGTATGTCTGTATCTCTCACTGATGAAATAAAGTTAAACATTTTTTTCAAAAGACTTTGGTTCTATGTTTAAAATGTGGAGAGCAATTGTTCAACAACATTAAGTTAAAATCTGATGTGTTCGTGTGAGTGTACACAAATATTTTCTGCACTAAATGACTTTTTTCAATGAATAATCGTAAAAAAATAAAATAAATTACTCTTTAAAAAGATAAATAAAATTTGACACTTGATGCTATTTCTGGGGCTTCCCTGTGCACATAATGCATGCCTCACTCAGCGAGAACTGGGCCAGGAGCAGGAAGGTCGGACACACCTCTCAGTCTCTTCAGCCCCACCCTTCTCCCCACATCTCAGCTCTGAGCCAGGTCCTCAAACCAGCATCAGAGCAACAGTCATCCTGCGGGCACGACGTGTGTGGACCCAGATTTCACGACAGAGAACAGATCCATGGGGCTAGGAGAGCGACAATGTGTTTAATTCCTGGCTGCCATTTTGAAGGCCTGTGACTTTGATCCTGAAGTCTGAAATGCAGGCCAAGGAGTGCATGGCAGTTCCAGGAGTGCAGGCTGCATCCTGCGTTCTGGGCTGCAGACTCAGCATTCGGGCAGCATAAAGACGAAACATGACAAAGTCGGTCATGACTTATTTTTTGTTTTTGAGAGAGATTTTTGCTGCAGGGCACATGTGCTCACCAGAGAGACAGAGACAGAGATAGAAAGCAAAATGGGGGTAATGAAGAGAAGAGGATAGAGAAAGATAGCAAATGAACAATAGAGAGGCAGGACGTTAGTGAGAAACAGATAGGGCTTATTAACTGTTGATGATGACATGTATAGTATTCTCAACTGGATTGGTCTGAGAAGTATTTCATGATGGGCAAAGTATTTTTACAAGCAAAATGAGAAATAGCGATTGACTGTTTTAAAAAATAATAATAATAATAATAATAATGATTGGGGAAAACATAGAAAAGATATTGACTGTTGAAGCAGGGAGATTAATGTCTTTGTACTGACTGACTTGCATGGCATTCCCTTTTGAAAAAACAATGTAATACACTGTAAAGTTATATGTAATCCAATGTAATATAAAGAAGATTATGATGATAATAAAAAATAAAAAAAAAAAACAAAAACAAAAAAAGAAAGCGAAAAATCACCCCCCAGAAGGAATGGCCACACTGCAATCCTTCCTCCCTCATTTTCCTCTCGGATCTTGGGCATGCACACACACACATGGACACACACACACACACACACACACACACACCTGACTTGAGTTTTTAAGCTGCCAGATCCAGGACTCAAACTACGGTGAGCGACATGGGAGTCCAGCAATGCAACCATTACACCATCTGCTGGTCCCGAGTCCTGACTTATTTTTAAGGATTCTAAACTGGGTTGGTCTGAGGTGTACTTTGTATTGGGTAAGTTCTCTTTACAAGCTTAATGATGTATAGCAATTGAATTTATTAAAAAGTATAGTAGTAATAATAATAAAGAAACTTAGACCACCCTCTCTGCTAGATAAATGAAGCATGTAGACTCTTGAAATAGATTTTGGTATTCTCATCTTATGAAGGTGTCCTAGGTACATGTTTTAGAGTCGTATACCCCATGAACTGCATCTCTAAAGAAAGAGCAAGCCCGGCGCAGTGCAACGGGGTCATACGGCCTGAAGGGGACAGGGTGCGGGGTACTGTCACAGAGCACGCACCACAGCAGAGAGGGGGCAAGCTGATTTTCATCTCCACGGGATGCAACATGAGGAAATGAGCGTAAGCTACAGCCTAAGGGACTCGGAGTTAAATTGAAAAAGTTTCCTGTCTGTGTCCTTCCCCATCTCCCCAGCCGTGGCTGTTTCTGACTGGAGACAGATGGTAAGGTGCCCCAGGACGAAGCCAGCACGAGTGCGGGGACTCAGGCAATCTCATGCCACAGCAAAGTCTTTTCCATCGTTCACACCAGGACCATGCATCCGGAGTCACAGTTCGCCAAGTACCAAGCGGCAAGATGATATTTTGGAGATCTTCGGATTCCCAGCAGTTGCCAGGCTGGACACTTCCGTGCCACGGCTCCTATGACACGTCCGCTGGGTTCTTCGGGAGTGGAAAACTAGGGGGCAGCAGCACTTCAATCTCCCTTTGCTCTGGCTCCAGCTCCAGGTCTTATCTTTGATCAAAATGAAAGGTGACGTCTGGGAAGGGCTAGAGCTATCCCAGCCCTGAAGGCAGGAGGTAACCATCTGGCCCAGGGACCGTATCCCACCTCCAGACCTCCCTCCCTCCCCTGCCCCCTGCGAGGTCCAACGGCTCTGAAGAGACTGGCCCGGGCTCTAAGACATAAGGAGGACCCATGCCAGGGTGGCCTCTGGAGCAGGCGGGATGCTGCATGGGCATCAGCCACCCGCCTCGTAGCCTGACAGCCACCTCCACCTCCAGCCTCTGCATCGCCTGTGTGAACGGCAGCCTCTACGGCCAACATGGAGCTCAGCATCTAACTGCTCACTCTGGCCCCTCACTCCCGGCCAGGCGGTGCCATCACAGTAATGCTCCCTACAAGGCTGACCGGTGTGGTAAGGTGCCGGGTTCACAGTCGAGACTCCCCGGAACACACCCGGGATCCACTCAGCCATGATCCGGGGCTGGCTGAGGCTAGAGATGGACCACGGTGTGAAAACTCCAGTGGCGTGAGGGAGCCTGTCTCTCCCCTCTCTTCCTCTCTGTCTCTCTGCTTAGCATTGATAGGAGAGAGAAAGAAACTTTAAAAAAAAAAAAAAAAAAAGTCTCGGTTCAGACATTACCTATCCTAGCACCTGAACAAGATGCTCAGACTCGTCCTTCGGTGGACAAGCCAATCCACACCAGATGGAAATCAGCATGTTTCCTCTAAAGAAAACTGGTGAAAATGGAATCTTTCTGGATTCACAGTTGCTTTTATTCATTTGTTCTTTTATTCATTTGCTCTGAAAATAATATTCCAAAATATGGGGTATTGATTGTGACATGCTGAGTAATTCGGACTAAAGAAACAGCCTCAGAATTGAGACCTCTCTGAGCACCCTTCAACCCCTGCACCTACAACCCCGATCTCTCACCCCTGTCTCTTCCAAGGCAGCGGGGAGCTTTCTCTGACCAAAGGAAGTTCTCTTCCCGGAAGGACTGTTTTCATTATACAATCTCATTAACCGGGAGAGATTAACCACAGGAGAAGAGACTGAATATCAAATACTGTGCCCGGAGTCCAGAGGAATTTTGTCCCTGGTTTGTCCGTTCCTTGGGTTTCTTACCCCTCTAAAATGTATTTACTTCCCCTTTCAGTGAGCCTACACCCTCCAAGTGGCTAACCCTCTCCCCTATGAAGAAGGTGTTTAAGATCAGCCACTAGTCTGTCTAGAGTCTCATATTCTGTGTAGCGCCTATGTACGAGTGCACGTTGACACGCATGTATGCTTCTGACCCACTAGTGTGCCAGCCAGACAGTTGGCTCACGAAGGCTGAGCTCTTACACTCGGCCACCACACATGGCTCACCCCAGACTGGGGGAGTGCAGGACAGGACAGAGGCCAGGGTGTCTCTCTGGGGATGGCTAGATGGGCCTCGTAAAATGAGAGGGGAGGAGGGTCTAGCAGATGGTGTAATAGTTATGTCGCTGGACTCGCACGTAGTTGACCGTGGTTCGAGTCCCAGACCAGGTGGCTTACAACTCACGCAGGGCAGGTATACCAAAAATCCTGAGAGGAGAATGGAGGAGGAGGAGTTGCAGCATGGCCATCCCCCTGTGGGTGGGAAGGTTGTGATTTCTCACTTTCTGTCTATCTGTCTCTCTCTAGTGAGCATATACGCCCTATAGCAAAAAAATCTCTCTTAAAAAAAAAAAAGGCAAGGAAAAGAGAAATGCCCTTCAAATCCTTAAAGTCCATCCACCTGTGGTCAAGCCGTGGCTGCCCTCAGAAGGACGTGACCTTGCCCACCTCCGGGCCCAGTGTCCCACCTTCCTAGAGTTATAGAGAAAGCTCTAGAAGGAGTCAGGCTCATTCTTCAGGCAGCTCCAACGGCAAGCTGACCTCTAGACTGAAGCCTCTGGCCTGACCTGGCCCAATCCCCCATGCTGCCCAGCTTCTGCTGTCCAGACGACAGGCAGACTAGAGTCGGTCCGACCACACCACAGCAGGCATATCAAAATGCCCCAATGTTCATCTAAACCCTGCTCTCCTGTTACAAAATCGCCAGGGAAAAATTGATGTCCAAAAGTGAAGGCTTCTTTGTTTTATGGCTTGAAATTGAAAAGAAATTAAAGTCCAAATTCCTTCCGCTCATACTTCATATTCTGGTTAACCTTAGCCAGAAGAGATTGTTCAAAAGCCCACATGGGGTTAGGGATCCCTCAGCAACTGGACCCTCTGCCATCTCTCACTGAAATGAGTGCAGCTTCTTCAGGATCCTCTAAAGTGTGAGTCATTGCCTCCAGTCTCCCACGTGCCGAATTCTCATTGCCCAGAGACATAAACTCTAAGGCGGTAAATCGGAAACGTGCTGTGTAAACGAGACGTATTTGCTCCGTCCCATAAACCGGCCCCAGTAAACCTCACGGTCCCAGACCTGAGACCTCATGGTCTCAAACTAGCACTGGGGTAGTTCTAACTGGGGCCGGCTCAGACTTGCTGCCTTAGCATTCTGCTCACAGGGCTGGAGGGGAGAGACCTGGGGCTGCTGGGGGCCAGCGCTCGCTTCCCTCGGAGAGAGCAGAGGTGGAAGTGGGTGCTTAGAGCGCTGGCTGCAGCCAATTCCTGAGGCCAGCGCCACCTTCAGCCTTGCCCTTGCCAAGGCACAGCTCCAGGGGCCAGTGAGTTCTGGGACTGAAACCAGGTCACACTGGGTTTTTGCCATTTGCCATCAAACCCTGACGGACTAGGACACAACTAGTCAAGGGCTTCTATGGAAGTCAAAAGCAATGCTCTGAAGCTACCCCAGTGCATTTGGACACAAAAGCCCACCAGTGCTGGGTGCCCCCAGAGAGATGAAGCCAACACCCGTGCCAGCCGGAGATGACCATTCCCAGCAGCCCACTCGCTGCCCACCCCGCCTGGCAGTGGATGTTGGGGAGCGAGGCAGGGTAAGTGTGGCTATAAAGAAACTTCCCAGAGGAAGGCTAAGGGCTTTTGAAGTAGGCTGGTCCCCTACCAGCCCCAAAGCACTGAAATGATTTCTGAAATGATTGCTCCTCTACACAGCAAAGCCGTGATGTTTACCCAAGTCTCCCTGCTTCGTCCTGGTTTCATACCCAGTATTACTTTCCACTGGCAAGCGCCCAGTACTTCCCAGACTCCGAGATGGAGAAAACACAGATTTCAGCGGAACCACGAGTCTGACCAAAACTCCAGCAGACACACCAGAGAAGGCTAGGATGGACCGGAACTGCAGTGTAGCTTGGGGCAGGGATTCGAGACTACCATGCTGAGACTGTGACCCTGGGGGAAGCGGAGGACCCAGTCCTTATCCCCGCGATACCAGAAACTCAGACGCCAGAGAGTTGGTAGCACATAGGCCAAACACTGACGTGACTGATCAATTTTCCGTAAGTTGTTTTTTATTTATTTATTAATTGATTGATTGAGAGCTTTTTGCTATAGGGCGCATGCGCTCGCCAGACAGACAAAGAGAGACAGAAAGCGAGAAATCACCCCCCAGGGGGGATGGCCATGCCGCAATCCCTTCTCCTCCATTCTCCTCTCAGGATCTTGGGCACGCAGGCACACGCGCCTGGCATGAGTTTTAAGCCACCGGGTCCAGGACGCGAACCGAAGTCAACTACATGGGAGTCCAGTGACATAGCCATTACGCTAACTGCTGGTCCCAGTTTTTAATGGATGTTAGAATATATTTGCCAACTAACTAGACCGCCCCTCCCTCCCAAGCAAAGCAGAAAGTACAGGTGGTTCCCGACGGCATGATGTAAAGCTGGGGCTAGGGAAACCCGCAGGTGGTTGATCAAATCCTCTCCCGGGAGGCCGGCGTTAGGTCCCACACTCTCGGAGTGTTGAAATAATAGCCCAGCTCCTTTTCTGACACTTCTCAGTACGCGTGGGGGCCCATAAACACGTTTTCCACAGTTGGCGATGGTTCTTCAGGGTAACGGCGCGTAAAGTGAAACCAGACTCGAGGTCTTCAGAGCCTGAACCTATAAAGCACTCCGGGGTGCCAAAAGTGCTTTACACACAAACCCTCGGAGCCCACCGTGGGGAAGCCACACAGCACGGTGTCAGGGCAGAGACGGCCATGCAGGAGGACGCCTCGGGTCTCGGCCATGCGAGAGGCCTCGGGTCTCGCTGAAGATCAAAGGCGGCTGAGGAAACAGACCCTAGCTCTGCAGGTTTCATCTCTAGTTCACTTTCCCCAAAACCTGCTCGACCTCCCAGGTAGTGCTAACTTCCTAGAGTCAACCCCAGCCCCAAAGGGCCCTGAAGAATCGACCTGGTGGAGTATGTGTGCAGACGTGAGCAGGTGCTCTGGGAGTCCTGGGTGGGAGCCACAGTGCCCTCAGGCCTGCCTGCTGTGCCCCCACGCCCACCTGCTGCACCCCCACCTGCCATCCCCCCACCTCCCAGGGAAAAGGCCTCCACGCACATCAGCCCTGCGCCTCGTCCACGTCTCCTCAGGAGCTGGTCCCCAAGGCCACCACACGGTCCCCTGCTACTGGCAAACCAAGCCTGCCTTCAGATGCACAAAGCATTAATGGCTCCTTATGGAAAGAGCTGCCTAGAATGTTCTAGATTCTAAGTGGTTTATTTGTATTTGAGGGGAAATTGGAGTCAAGAGAAGGGATGTTCTGCCTCCTAATTTCCCTTGTGGTATCTTCCTACTTTACTCCTTCGTCTACCACATTCACTCCCCCGGGGAAAGAGGTAAAAAGCAGAGCAACACAAATAAACTAATAACATGAAGCTCAAGGAGTTCTATTTCAAAATTAGCACTAGGTGACAAAACTATTCATAAAATCATATTCTCAAGCCAACAGGGACTGACTACAGTTTGCCCAGAGGATATTCTCGTTTCCTTTTTCCAGTACTTTCTGGTTTCATGCAATTGTGGGACATCTTTGAGGGGTGCAGTGTGGCTTTTTAAAGCAGGTATATGGTGTGTAAAAATCAAGTCAAGGGGGACCAGCAGTTGGCATAATGGCTATGTCGCTGGACTCCCAGGTAGTCAACCACAGTTCAAGTCCTGGACCCAGTAGCTTAAACTCATGCTGGGCACATGTGCGTGTGTGCCCAGGATCTCGAGAGGAGAAGGGATTGCGATGTGGCCATCCCCCCTGGGGGGTGAGTTCTCGCTTTCTGTCTCTCTGTCTCTCTCTGTCTTTCTGGCGAGTGCACGTGCCCTATGGCAAAATCTCTAAAAATAATAATAATAATAAGTCCAGGATGTAAACAAATGCACCATCTTCAACATTTAGCATTACATTATGTTGTCCACATTCAAGGCCAGTCCTCCTGGTGTTGGGGGAGAATAGCCGGCAAGGCTTTTCACCCCGCTGGGTGCCGTAACCTACTCTGCTTGTTCACATGCACTCTCGTGTCTGCTAATCAACTTCTCCAGAACCTCCACTCCCCAACAGCAGCTCCTACTGTCTACCATTATTCTCCCTGCTTCTTTACTACTAGGTCCATTAGAGACTCTTAAACTAACGCTACCTTCTTCCCTAAGATGCTTTCTAAGATATTTTACTTAGTTTCAGCCAAATCCATCTTCCCGGCTAGTTTGTAACAATGTATAGTGCCTTGCATCCAATGCAGAAATCACCATGGTAGACACTGCAGACGGGCTGCCCAAAGACGTGGCCAACTACTTCTTCCCTTCCCTCGTAGCTAGGATGGCCACATGACAGATTCCAGCCAATGACATACATGAGGAAGTTACTGTTGCCCTGACTAAGAAAGCTTTTTTTAGAGAGATTTTTGCTATAGACCACATGTGCTCGCCAGAGAGACAGAACGTGAGAATTCACTCCCCAGGGGAGATGGCCACACCACAATCCCTTCTCCTCCAGTCTACTCTTGGGATTTGGGGCATGTATGCACACGCACCAGGCATGAGTTTCAAGACACGGAATCCAGGGCTCAAACTGCAGTGGGCCATGTGGGAGCCCAGCAACTTAATCATTACGCCATCTGCTGGTCCCCCCAAGAAAGCATTTTAAAAGGGTCAGGCTCAGCTGCTTTGCATGTGTGGCCTTTGTATCCTCCTCCTTTCTCTCCCCTCCTGGGATGTCAACATAATACCTAAGGTGCAGCAGCCATCTTGTAACATGAGGGGACAAAGCTGAAAGTGATGACACGGCCAGGGATGGCCGAGTGGAAGACTGGAATGACGCTTTGTTAAATCCCTGGACCAGCACTGACCTCTGCTCCCACGGTCATTACTGAGTGAGAGCTCAGCCTCTGTGAATCAGACACTGTGTGAGCAGTAACCCAGTCCACGGCTACTAACAGAGTCACTTCTGGATCCATAAAATCAAATCACTTTTCTTCTCGGTTTAAAATGACAGCTGCTCTGCCTTAATGTTAATTTCTGTCCTTTGTTTTTGAGGAACCCACTCTGGGAATATAAGTCTGACAGTGACAACGCTTTACTGACTGACTGATGCAGCAAGTACATTTGTCCAAAACACAGAGCAGCCAGAGACTAGGACAAACTTAACAACAGAGCAGGCAGAATTTGACCATGAGAATCTGAGGGTTTTTTTGTTTTGTTTTGTTTTGTTTTGGAGAGGTTTTTGCTATAGGGCGTGTACGCTCGCCAGACAGACAGAGAGAGACATAGAGACAGAAAGCGAGAAATCACCCCCCAGGGGGGATGGTCACACCGCAATCCCTTCTCCTCCGTTCTCTTCTTGGGATCTTGGGCACGCACGCACACACGCCCGGCGTGAGTTTAAGCCACCGGGTCCGGGATGCGAACCACGGTCGACTACGTGGGAGTCCAGCGACACAGCCATTACGCTATCTGTTGGTCCCGAGAATCTGAGGTTTTAAAACTCATGTGACCAGCAGTTGGTGTAATGGCTATGTCACTGGACTCCCATGTAGTCGACTGCTGTTCGAGTCCTGGACCCAGTGGTTTAAACTCAAGCCAGGTGCATGTACATGCATGCGTAAGATCCCGAGAGGAGAATAGAGAGGAGAAGGGATTGCAGCATGGCCATCCCCCCTGGGAGGTGATTTCTCGCTTTCTGTCTCTCTGTCTCTCTCTCTGTCTTTCTGGCAAGTGCACACGCCCTATAGCAAAAACCTCTAAAAAAATGAAAAAAAGAAAAAACCTCGTAGCCATTTTACTGAAAAACTCATATAAGCAAAAGTTACTGTTCCAGAGGAAAGAAAATATTTTTTTCCTCATCCAAGCTACTAGCTTCCCAGAAGGGTTTAGGAAAATGGAATTAAAGGGATCCATACATTCACATATTTATAATAACAGTAAGACAAGGGCCCTGAAGGGTGATTTCTGTAGCTGGGAAGGGCATACAGGACTCAGCCCATTGTTGACAGCTAGAAACTAGTTCTTTCCAGGATTCTGCGGGATATTTTGCACATTCTTCAAATGGAATTCATAACCAAGAAATAGTTTCTTAAAGAATTACCATTATTTGCTGGTCCGGTTTAAACTCAGCCTACTACAAACTACTGACATACCAGCCAAAAAAAACTCCGAAAATTCATTCCTTTTCCCAAAATGTGAAAGTCATTGTCTAACTATGTTAAACACTTGGGCATCACTGTCCCCAGAGCTGCCACTCGGCCAGAAAGCTCCCTGAAAAGTGCCCTTAGAAGAAAGGCCATGCAAAGGCTATGGAGCAGAAGGTACGTCACAGCTTGAAGGGGACAGAGGTGGCCGGCAGCCAGCCTCCACACAGACCCAGGGATAGCCCAGCTTGCCAACGAACCATGGTTTAAACATTCCAGCTACTGTAGAATGGGTACGAGTGAGCATGGGCAAATTGCCTATCAATAGGATGGGGAAGACACAACACACCTGACATCTGATGAGCATCTGAGATAAAGAAAACACTGCAGAAAGCAGTAACGGAGCAGAAAAGAGATGAGCACCTGGTGAGCACCTACTCCATGCCTTAGCCCACTTATGCAGCAGGTCTTAACTGAGGGCCGACTCTGTGCCAGACTCTAAGTGAGGCACTGGGGATACAGAGTAATTAAAGGAAGTTCTGCATTGGGGCCAGAAGACGGTATAGAGGTTACATCACTGGACTCCCATATGGCCAACCCCCGTTGGAGTCCCAGACCCGGTAGCTTGAAGATCATGCCAGGTGCGTGTGTGTACATGTCCAAGATCACAGGAGGAGAATAGAAGAGAAGGTACTATGGCACGGTCAACCCCCCAGGGGTGATTTCTCACTTCCCCTCCCACTGTCACCCCCAAGCCCCCACAAGGGCACTCCCCCTAAGGCAAAATCCTCTAACAGAGTCCTGCGTTATCATACTTCCTCTTTAATCTCTGTTACAGCCTGAGCGCTGCACTTGGTATTCTCAGTTTTAGAAATGAGCAAACTGGGCCTGAGAGAGTTAAGTGGCTTGCCTCAAGGCACACAACCCAGGCCCACCTGCAACCGCAGGCCACGCCCTTTCTGTTCTGCATCGTAGCCTCTGTGATTAGAACCAAAAGCAATCAATCAGGCCTGAGGAGAAGTAGGAACCAGAGGCATAAAACTGAAAGCCTTCCGTGGTCGCTGAATTCATGAAGACATGTGAGTTCATCTCACTGAACTAGATCTTGGGAAGGTTAAGAATGTTGCCAAATCCAGGGCCAGCAGATGGCGTAATGGTTACATCCCTAGACTCCCATGTAATTCACAACGGTTCGAGTCCTAGACCTGACAGCTTGAAACTCACTCTGGGCCTGTGTGTGCATGTGCCCAAGATCCCAAGAAGAGAATGGAGAAGGGATTGTGGTGTGGCCATCCACCCTAGGGGGTGATGTCTCGTTTTCTGTCTCTCTGTCTCTCTCTGTGTCTCTGGTGAGCGCACACGCCCTATAGCAAAAATCTCTCAAAAAAGAGAATGTTGCCAAATTCTCATCTCTTGGTCCTCAAATTACTATACTCCCATCAATAGCCAGAAGCAAAGCCCAGAGGCTTTCTCTCCTCCTGTCTTTCCTGACCACATCATCTCCTGGCTTCCAGGACACCATACTCCCTGCCTTTGTTGCCACATCATTGGCTACTCCCTGTTGATCTCCTTTGCCAGAACTCCACCGCTAACCTTAACCTTGTGTTCAGTGTTAGGGTTAGGGTTAGGGATGTCCAGTGCTTCGGAACCCGGCCCCTCTGCCACACTCCCCGCCTTCTCTGCTCATGCAGCACTTCCGGTCCTGTGATCACAAGGACTGTCCATCTCAGTCCCTTACTGTGTTGCTAACAGACACCTGAGACTGGGCGAATTTAAGAGAATGGAGGTTTACTTGGGCTTACTGCTCTGGCGACTGGGAAATCCAATAAATGGTGGGGGCCTACAGCACAGCCCTCAGAGGCATGGGGGTGCAGGCTTGTGAAGAGAGTGAGCCACGGGCAACCAGCTCTCACAAGAGCTGACCCCTGCCCACAAGTGCTGGAACTCCTGGGTCTTGTGAGACTTCATTAGTCTGTGGGCAGGAGTGCTCCCTCCGAGGTGTGAGCATCATGAGCCAATCACTGCCCACGGGGCCTCAGCACCGCCCAACACCCAATTCCAATAGACAAAACTTTAGGAAGGGAACTGTTAGCTAAACCAGCAAGTTGCAACAGGACCCACCAGGTGAGGGGCACACGCGTTCCACAAGATCTTGCTTACGTGCACCTCCAGGCCGGAGCTCCGTTGTACCAAGGACTAGGTTCACGGGAGCTTCGTCTCAAGCTAAGCCCCCCTTGAGTTCACTGCATTTCGAAATCATGGAAGAGTCATTTCTCAATCACCATGAGCAATGGTAAAGAGGAGACTCAGAAGGAATGTCAGAGCAAATCGGAAATGTGGGCGCAGGAGCCACAGAGAAGCTGCCTCCAGCCCAGAGAAGAAAATTGAAATACCACGAATGCTCAAACCAACGTGAGCCCGAGTATTCACAAAAGAAGTGTGGGATCTGGATCCAGAAGACTGGCGTCCACACTCCAGGAGTACCACATACTGGATTTTGGGCTCTGAGAAACCCAGTTAACCTCTTTGAACTCAGTTCCCTCAGTAGTAAGTGAGAACATACCAACCTCATGAGGTTACTGTGAAAACGGGAAGAAATGACATACAAGGAAATGGTAGCCTCGGCAGTACTCTAACTGCCAGTTGTTATTAAAAGGGGAAAAACGTGTACCTAGGAATTCATGAAGATGACACAATAATGGAATAGGTTGGGGTCAGTCGGCCAGCGGTGTGAGAGTTAAGGAGGCTGGAACCTACATGGCCCACTGTGCGGCTCAGGTACTGGACCTGACAGCTTGAAAAACACACTGAGCGCATGTGTGTGCGTGCCCAAAATCCCATCCCAGGGGAAGAATGGAGGAGCAGGGACTGTGGTGTAGCCATCTCCCCTGGGGTGTGATTTCTCACTTTCCCCTCCTCTCTCTCTCTCTCTCTCTCTTTTTTTTTTTTTTTTTTTGGATTTTTTTCTTTTGGTCTCTCTCTCTCTTTTTTTTTTTTTTTTTTGGAAGTTTTTGCTATAGGGTGCATGCACTCACCAGAAAGACAGAGAGACAGAAAGTGAGAAATCACCCCCCGGGGGGATGGTCACACTGCAAACCCTTCTCCTCCATTCTCCTCTTAGGATCTTGGGCATGCACGCACACGTGCCCAGTGTGAGTTTAAGCCACCGGGTCCGGGACTTGAACTGCAGTCGGCTACATGGGAGTTCAGCGACATAGCCATTACGCTAAGTGCTGGTCCCCTATCCCCTTCTCTCTGTCTCTGTCCAGCAAGCACATGCACCTGATAGCAAATTTTTTAAAAAGAAAGACAAGAATCGCACAGATTGTACCATGTAGATTCTGACAATGTCATAACTGAAGTTTCTCCTCCGTGTAGAGGAGGCCTCAGTAGAAAGCACAGTCTTTCTTTTCTAATCAGATACATTTGCTGTACTTACAAGCGTAGCATGCTCATAACGATAATAATCAGAACATATGTTACATACAATTGTTATAATTAGAATAATTTGTCTTATTCTTCCTTGATTACAAAAATAAACATGGGGTATCGGGAGCGTCTGAGAGAGACAAATAATCAGGCCAAGGAGGCAGCGCCTCTCCACGGCTCTCATTCTTGCCCTGTCTTCCGGCTGCTGCAGCTTAGCCGGGCCTGCAGGCACCAGCGACACCTCAACAGCTATGGGACTGCTGACCTGGGCTTCCCAGGCTTCAGGGTTAGGCTTCACATTGGCCTCTCATCAATGTGTAATCACAATTGTTAACATTAAGTCATTTTGACTCTCTATGAACTCATGAAGAGTTCAACTTAATTCAACTTCCCAACTTAATATCTGAAGGAAGCCCCCTATCTGTAGCAAAATTGCCAAAAGACAAGCACCAAGGGGAAAACGAGGCAAATGACTGAACGTGCGTCCTAATTTCCTTATCTCTACAAGGAAATGCTACTGCAAAATACTTCTCTCCAACTGGGACCTGCATGGAAGGAGTGGATTGCGCCGGAAACACCTTCAGAAAGCCAGGAGCGCCCTCTAAGGGCAGCAGAGAGCCAGCGCTGCCACCTGCTAGGTCAGAAAGAGAAAAACCTGTGAACGTCTTTTTTTTTTTTTTTTTTTTTTTCCCCATATAGGGGGGGTGCGCCCCCCCCAACGAGAGAG
>NW_006159840.1:34778-41121 GCF_000334495.1 Tupaia belangeri chinensis | reverse complement strand
TTTTAAGCCACCGGGTCCCGGACGCGAACCACGGTCGACTACGTGGGAGTCCTGCGACATAGCCATTACGCTAACTGCTGGTTCCCACCTGTGAACGTCTTTTGAACACAAGGGTAACTTTTAAGAGGAAGGATAGAGGATACTCACTCCTACAAAAACCAATACCTTACTCAATCCAAATGCTCTAATACACATCCCCTGAAGCTGGGGCGAGACACAGATGAAGCGACATCCACCACTGCTCCCACCTACCTTTTCTCGTCTGCAAAGGCACCAACGCTTCGTTTTTGTGAGGACCCTAACATAAATACTCTGTGCATTTACACGTACACACACACATGCATAAACCCTGTGCATTTACACACACACACACATACATAAATACTGTGCATGTACACATACACATGCACATACATAAACACTGCATTTACACGTACACACACATACATAAACACTGCATTTACATGTACACACATACATAAACACTGTGCATTTACACGTACACACACATACATAAACATTGTGCATTTACACATACACATGCGCATACATAAACACTCTGTGCATTTACTCGTACACACACATACATAAACACTGTGCATTTACATGTACACACACATAAACACTGTGCATTTACATGTACACACACATACATAAATACTGCACTTACACATACACACGCACATACATAAACCCTGTGCATTTACACGTACACACACATACATAAACACTGTGCGTTTACATGTACACACACATACATAAACACTGCATTTACACGTACACACACACGTACATAAACCCTGTGCATTTACACGTACACACACATACATAAATACTGCACTTACACGTACACACGCACATACATAAACCCTGTGCATTTACACGTACACACACATACATAAACACTGTGCGTTTACATGTACACACATACATAAACACTGCATTTACACGTACACACGCACGTACATAAACCCTGTGCATTTACGCATACACACGCACATGCATAAACACTGTGCATTTACACGTACACATGCACATGCATATTGATTCCGTGCCTTTTTTTCATACCTGTAAATGCTCACCTCTGTAGTCATCTACTGAAATAAAAAAGCTCTTGACAACAAGGGTTTTGCTATAATACAAAAAATCCCTGATTTGATCAAATACAGTGAAAAGAAATCTGCCTCTTCGTTAGCCAAGGGCGATGAGCCCTCTTCTGAAATGTTGGTTTTTAGGCCTCTCACCCCGGCCTCACTCGTGTTTTAGGAGAAATAGCGCCCACCCCCCCACAAGACTGAACTGGATCATTACCTTTCTCTAAAGTGTCTTCAACATCTATCATTGTGATCTCTGTCCTCTCTTTCTCCTTCTTTATTGCATCGGATGATGGTCCTTATCCTGGGACCTCACCGATGTCCTCAGCCTTGTCCCCTAATTCATGGGAGGAAGAACTGGGACGCTGCAGTCCTTCTAGAATCTAGTGATACGTGCGACGCTCAGCTGATGGCCACAGCAAGTCCTCCACCAAGCGGGCTCCCAGCACGGGACAGCAAGGGGTGTGCTCACCGCCACCTCCGGAAGAGGACAGAACTAAGAGGGAGAACCTACAGAGCTGGGGCAGGGCGGGCCGCAGGGAAGCTTAGAAGGGCTCTCAGAGATGGCAGGGATTGGCATTCACTTGGTCTGTCCCAGAGAGCAGATTAATTAGCCCAAGGCCTCCAGTGGGAAAATGAGCCCTGAGACTCAAACCCAAGCACACTGACTTTTCACCTACTTCCCTTCATATATATCAGGGGCTCTAAACCTTTTGGTCTCTAGATTCCTTTCTACTCTTAAATTTAAGAGAGTCCCACCAAGGTTATGTTTCTGTGGGTTTTATCTATCCTTATTTATCATACTAGAAATTAAAACTAAAAATTTTAAAATATATATTAACATCATTTAAAAATACTAATTATAAGCCATTGCATGTTGACATGCAAAAACATTTTTATGAAAAATTACTATTTTCCAGAAGGAAAAGAAAATGTGACAAGAGAGGCAGCATTTCAATGTTTGGGCAGATCTCATTAAGAAAAGTGACCTGGCTCTCCAGTCTGCTTCTGCTTCGTCTGCAGCAATATGCTGTTTTGATTGAAGAAAATCCCACCTCACACAGATTTTCATAGGTTTTTCAAATAATTTTGGAAAATCTTTGATACTACACCAAAACTCATCAAGTAACAGTTTCTTAAAGGTTAGTCGCAATGTAGGATCTGTAACCCGATAACAATTTTTTTACATTTTGTTGTAAAACTCCACTAGGCTGTCTTGTACTTCGAATGGATCGCTTACCCAGGCAAGATTTTGTATACGACATCTGGGCCATTGAATTTATTGGTTCACTTGGTTAGGCAGATCATCTAAATGTTCATGTGTTTTATAACGTGGTATTTAAAAATCACATTCAGTTATATCACCATGACTCTCATTAAAGTTTTTAAGTATTAGAAGATGCTCAGTCTTATGAAAGTGGGAAAAACTTGGCAAAATTCTCTTAAAAATTTTTGCCAGAGGGTGCATGTGCTCACCAGAGAGAGGGAGAGGGAAAGGGAGAAAGTGTCCCCATGGGAAATGGCCACACTGCAATCCCTTTTCCTCCGTTTCTCCAACCCGTTGAAATTGGGGGCAAACCACAGAGTCAGTCCTGTGGGATCCTGTCGCCTTAATCACCAGGCCATGTAGCCACTCCAAACTTGGTAAAATGCTAAATTTCACTTGAAAGCTCAAGTTTTATGATTGGCAAGAAACATTAGCAGTTACTTTACTAGAAGTAGCAGGAGCCTTTGTTCATTCTCAAGAAAATGTCTGCCAAATTCCCAAGTCAGAATAACCATAGTTTATCTGTAATTACTCTCTTTGGCAAGTTAGGGATTCAGTGAAAAAAGCAACTCATTCAATTCACATCTCACACTATCCTTGGGGCTCCCATTGAACTCAGGTGGCCAGCAGAATTGCTTTATATGGCCTTCCGTTTTTTTCACACAGAATATTAAATACACATACAATTGGGCTGGCCTTGTAGCCTAGTGGCTTGGGAAGCTGGATTCCACTTGGCCCAATGCAGTTCCAATCCAGACCTAGTGACATGAAAAACATATTGAGCATGTGTGTGTGTGTGTGTGTGTGTGTGTGTGTGTGTGTGCGTGCACATGCCCAACATTCCCAAAGGATGGAGAAATGGAGAAGACACTGTGGTGTGACCACATTCCATGGAGGGTGCTTTCTCCCTCCCCTTTCTCTGTCTCTCTATCTCTCACTGGTGAACACAAGCATCTTCTGGCAATTAAAAAAAAAAAGCAGACATACAATGGGTCCAGCAGGCATAGCTGTTACATCACTGAACTCCCACAGGGTCGACTGCAGTTCAAGTCTTGAACCTGGTGACTTGAAACTCATGCCAGGCACATGTGCGTGTGTGCCCAAGATCCCAGGAGGAAAGTGGAGGAGAAGGGATTCAGCATGGCCAACCCCTCTGGGAGGTGATTTCTCACTCTCCCTCTCACTGTCTCTGTCTCTCTTTCACCAGTGAGTGCACAACCCTAAGACAAAAACCTCTAAAAATGTAAAAACCACGCAGGACCAGCAGGTGGTATAGCAGTTAAGGTGCTGGGCTCCCATGTGGTTGACTGCAGTTCGAGTCCCAAACTTGGCTGTTTGAAACTCACAGCGGACGCGTGCATGCCCGAAATCCCAAGAGAACAGAAAAAAAGAAAAAAAGAAAAAAAAAAAAGGGACTGCAACGTGGCCATACCCCGTAGGGGTGATTTCTTGCTTTCTGTCTCTCTGGTGAGTGTATGTGCCCCATAACAACAACAACAAAAAGACATTCATTCCAGAGTAGAGATTTGATATAATTGACAAGTTTACTGTGGCATCAAGGACATTCTTAATGAAAACTGGCATGTCTTTTCCTCACTGCAAAGACCTGAAAATTTCAATGACTACCAGTGAGCTATGATGCCCCTGCCTTGCTTCGTGGTAAAATACTAGCCATTTTACTCACCAAGCATTTCACCTCTGTGCAAATACCAACAATTAAAACGGTAAACCGTATCTTAGTATCGCTTTGAAAACAGTTCACCTTAAGGATTCCGTGAAAGGGTCTTTAAACTTTAAAGAAGAAACTAAATGTCACTCCTGAGATAGCCCCTGGAAAGGTGCAGAGGTGCCCAGGTGTGCCCACATGTTTTAGAAAATCGGACCATCTCAGATGGCAGGCTCCACCATAAATTGTCAAGTTTGCAGAGTACAGCACAGTAGAGACATGGGTGTGGGTGGAGGACATCGCTTGCTTGTTTTGTTTTGTGTTTTAATTGAACCTAAGTGGAAGTGTCGACCTAGCTCTCCCATGCACCCTACTTCTGCTTTAAAGAAAGTCCCTCTGTAGCTACGGTGGTGTGTCACTGTTAATGTGGCTCTAGACAGGGCTTGACCCAAGCAGCTCTCCTGGTCCATGCCCTGATCCCACAGAGAGCAGGGCACTCTGCCCACGGCCTTGCCCTGAGACTGGGGTGCAGACCACGGCCACGCCGTGATTCCTGCCATGAGACAGACAGGGAGCCTCCCAGGGAGACCGCGAAATCAATTGTGCACCCCACGCCTCCTCCACGGCTTGGGGAGCTACCCAGAGGTTGCAATATCTGCTTCTCTCCTTCCATTATTTGATTTAAATATGGTAATATCCATTTTGAAATGTGCTTGTCCTCTTTTGTCCATTTCTAGTCTGGTCATCATTTTACTGCAAATCCCACGTCAACACAGTAGAGAGAAGTTCCAGCAGGCGTTCCAGCTCCCACATTCCACAGCTCTGTGATTTGCAGAGCAGAAGGCAAAAGAAGGAAGAGTGCCGATGGCAGGACTTGGGAGCTCAGCACAGCCCTGACTGCAGGCACACCCCGGCCTGCCCCGGCAGGTGGCCGCGGGAGAGCAAAGGATTCAAACTGGAGTCACCCCAAAGTCGCTGACGGGATCCAGTTGCAGACCGTTTTCCGAAACAAACACGCTTTCACCAGTTGGAAAATTTTAACTTAGAAAAACAAAAGCCGTGGGTTGTAAGTGGGAAGTTGGAAGAGTTTAAAATAGTTCTTGCCCCTGACAAGTGCTGTGCACAGACTGCGAAAGTTTTCCTAGAGATCAGGAACAGAAGGGCCCACCGCTGGCAGCGCCTGTGCCTCGCAGCGTGTGGCCTCAGAGCCCCTGGCATGAACCCCAGCCAAGAGCCATGACGTATCTACGCAGTCACGGGCGGCGTGAGCCCCAATTTCCTCCCTGGACCCTTGAAGTAAGAGATCCACAGAGACGGGAGCGGCCCTCTCCCGAATAGCCCCGAGTCTTGAAGCCCGGTGGGAGAGGAGAGCGTCCACCGGATGTCCACTTCTTGGGCTTCTACAGACCGATGACACGAAAGTAAAAGCCACCAAGTTTCAAGTGTGAAAATGCCTGCACGGGGGTGGGAAGAAGGGCCGCCAGCGGCTCCGAGATGGCAAGCCCGCCACAGCCTCTCGGTCTGCGGGAAACCTGTGAGCGCTCTGGCCAGGGCGCACTAGCGTTTTCTGAAAAGCACTGCTCGCCAAGAACGCGTCCACCTGGCCCAGCCTCAGCCTTCGGAAAAGGGCGAGCCCAGTCTCTGCAACCGACATCCCAGTCGGTTGGGATGGCCCCAGCCCCAGCTCCAGCTTCCCGGGGTCAGGCTCCTCCTGGAGCCCAAGTCCCCGGCCGCGCGGGCTGCGCTTTCCCATGCCCCTCCAGCACGGTTCTCCTGCTCGCCTCCCTCTGGGCTCCAGGGCTCCCCTCCAACAGCCATCCCACCTAGAACCGGCGACCGCGGGGAAGCAAAGATGCCAGCCGACCGTCCACGCCCTCAGGAGGGGTGAGGTCCGAGCAAAGAACGGCATTTCCCCCAACTCTCAGGTCGCTTTTCTTATCCACTTTTTTTCCCTTTGCCTAATTCCGCCGGCAGTTAGAGGGCTCCGGTCTCCCAGCCTTCGTTCGTTGGACAGCAAAGTTAAAAGCAAGAGCGCCGCGGTCCCCTAGCGCCGGCCCCCTAGCGCCGGCGACGCCCCCGAGCCCGCCTCACGCGAGTGATGAGGACGCACAGGTTAGTGACACGACACGCAGCCAGCACAGAGCGTCCCCAGAGCGACAGACGGGGTGACAGAGGGGGCGAGGAGGGCGCCCGAGAGCCGGGCAGCAGGGCCCGTGTGCCGCGCGTACCTGGGTCCCCCGCCGAGGAGGCGGCCGGGAGCAGCGCGGCCAGGAGCAGCAGCGCCGCCCAGGGGAGCGGGCGCGGCGCGCGCAGGGG
>NW_006159840.1:33592-34639 GCF_000334495.1 Tupaia belangeri chinensis | reverse complement strand
CCCCCTGCCGGTGTGTGGGAAGCGGGGGGTGGTGGGGACCGTGGGGGTCGGGGAGGGAGGCGGGAGGAGCCCCAGGCTCAGCCGGCCCGAAGCATCCCGCAACCCGACTTAGCGGTTCTGAAAATTGGGTGGTAGCTGTGCCTGGCGAGGTGGCTAAGGAAGTTTTTTCTAACCCCTCTCATTTTCTAGCTCAGAAAATAGTCCGTTGCGTCCAATCGCTGCCAAGTCCAGGAATGCACTTTGTCCCCTTAAATAAATACCTCTGGTTTAACGCCAGGAACCCGGGCCAAGACCCTTCACCTCCATCTGCGCATCGCCTTGCCCTGGTTCCGGAGGCTGGTCTGTCCTTCCCACGCACCCCGCGAGCCCCAGAGAGGGGGTTTTAAACGTCCTAGACACTAGCACCCGGCTGTCATTTCTGCGGAGCCATGATCCTACTTGAAAGGACTCCGTCTGTACGCCTCCTCCAGGCCAACGATTCCACTGTCCCCGCTTCCTTCCATTGCTGCAATTTTAATACTGCCTGGGGGTCTCCCAGTTCCGGCTTCCGACCCCGTTTTGGTCAGCTCCTGGCCTGGGAGGCCCCTGTGAATGACGGGGACTTGTGCGCTAGCAAAGCTTGGGTCCGGGCTCGAGAAGCTGTGGTCCTGACAGTTTCCTCCTGGCTGTGACCTGGATGAAACTCACCACCAGCGGCTCTCGGCTCTCCACTGGACCAGGCAGAACCGTGTCATTCTGCAGACAGGAGGGACACAGTAATGGGCTGTGGACTGATGAAAACTAGAAATGCAGTATCTCCTTTCTGAAAGGAAACGACAAAAATGACACAGTCCCCAGTCAGCCCTCTGGCCGGGCCACATAGCTAACCTGGGCACTGGGAAGGCACAAGTACAGCTACTGCCTTCCTTCAAGGAACGTTCTTCTGGTTCCTGGTGAGGGCCACTCATTCATCCTGCAAGCTCTGTCAGCTCCCAGGCCTGGTGGTTTACAAGCTTTTAAGTTTAAATGTTTGCTTTTTTTTTTTTTTTTTTTTTTTTTTGGGGGGTT
>NW_006159840.1:25197-33579 GCF_000334495.1 Tupaia belangeri chinensis | reverse complement strand
TTGGAGAGGTTTTTGCTATAGGGTGTGTGTTCGCCAGACAGATAGAGAGAGACAGAGAAACAGAAAGCAAGAAATCACCCCCCAGGGGGGATGGCCACGCCGCAATCCCTTCTCCTCCATTCTCCTCTTGGGATCTTGGGCACGCACGCACACGCCCGGCGTGAGTTTAAGCCACCGGGTCCGGGACTCGATCTGCGGTTGACTACATGGGAGTCCAGTGACATAGCCATTATGCTAACTGCTGGTCCCAATGCTTGCTTTCTTGACTTATTCTAATGATCCTCTCGTGCCATATAATGGAGTGATGACTTTTGTCTACCCAGAAGTCTGCCCATCTTTTGGGAACTATAGCCACTCCACACTCAAACCCCACGGCAGGTCTCCTGAGGCCACCCACTTTTCCCCCATACATACACTCTGCCTGCCTCCAGGAAGCTGCAGTGGCCCCACAGGGACCCAAGTCAGAACTTTGCTCACCGCAGCTCATGGGAATGTTCTCTTTCTTCTGCGATTCTTCATGCATGTTGAAGGATCCCAGCTGTGGCAGGCCAGAACGTGGCCCCCTGGAGATACCCCTGCCCTAATCCCTGGGACTTGTAGGTGTTCTGTATATGGGGAGGGAGCACTGTTATGACCTCATTGTTTTGAGATAGCCATTACCCTGGGTTTCCAGGTGGGCCCTAAAGCAGTGGCGTGTATACTTACAAGGAGGAGGAGCGGGAGTCTTGACGCAGAGAAGAGAGGGCAATGTGGTGATGCGGGGAAACATGGGAATAACATTACCACAAGGGACTCCGGCAACTGCCAGAAGCTAGAAGGGGCAGGGACCCATCCTCTGCTCAAGGCTGTGGGGCATCTGCAGCCCTGCCACACCCTGATTTCGGTTCCGTGGAACTCACTTTGGACTGCTGACATCCAGAACAGCAAGCACGTGAACTTCTGTTGTTTCAGCCACTGTATGTGGGAATTTGTTATAGCAGCCATGGGAAACTAATAGGAGGGGATTTTTTAAAGTTTAAGGGAGAAGGGACCAGCAGTTAGCGTAATGGCTGTGTCGCTGGACTCCCATGTAGTCGACCGCGGTTCGAGTCCCGAACCCAGTGGCTTAAAACTCACGCCAGGCGCGTGTGCGTGCGTGCCCAAGATCCCGAGAGGAGAATGGAGGAGAAGGGATTGCGGCTTGGCCATCCCCCCTGGGGGGTGATTTCTCGCTTTCTGTCTGTCTCTCTCTCTCTAGCAAGCACATGCGCCCTATAGCAAAAAACTCTCCAAAAAAAAGAAAAAGTTTAAGGGAGAAAATAGAATTAAAGTGTGAGTTTATTTTGGCACAAAAAATTCTGAAGTCCATGCATAGCTTTTTTGTGATGTGCCTTATCTAGGGACTGTGAAGACCCCCTCGTGCAGTAGCTTATCAGCCTGTGACTCTGGCTCCAGCCCCAGGGACACCAAGCAGCGAGAAGGACGCCTGTATGTAGAGCAACCACCCAGGCAAGAAGATGCTGCAGGTGTAGTCGCACCCCCACACACACACACACCTCACACCTGCACCTCCTAAAGACTGGTCCTGGGAGACAGCAATCCCCTCTACTAAGGAGGAGTGGGATTCCTACTCCTGGTCACTAGTGACTCAGCTCATACGTGCCCCCTGCTGTTAGGAGACCAGGGCTAAGATTCATCTTTATTTTTCACCTGCCACCCCAAAGAGGCCACCCCAGTACCAAGCACACAGTGACTTTCAGGAAAGGTTGCAGGCTCGTTGCTGTTCATCTGTTCGTTCAGCTGCTTACTGAGTAGCTACCGTGTGCCAGCACTCCGTCCTGAGCAGGGATCGGCAGTGACTATAAACAGGCAAGCAGCAGGAGGCAGTCCAGTGAGCTCGGGGAGTGGGAGGCCCCTACAGACCACAGCAGGGTTCAGGCTATTACCCTAAGAGAGAAGTGGGGTGACATGGGAGGGTTCTGAGCAGAGAAAAGCTTAGTAAGCCCGATAAGCACGTATGAGGCAGGGGAAAGAAGATGGTGTTTTTTTCAGAAGGTCAGCCATGGGGCATGGGACCTACTGAGATTCTGGCACTTCTTTACTTTTTAAAAAAACATGTATTTATTTCTTTCATAGGAGTGAGAGACAGAGAGAGAGAGACATGCATCCACAGGATCTCACACAGCAGTCCCACCTCACCCCCACCCCAGCCTTCCCAGGGGTCCAGAATTGTGGGCACACGTGACCGGCAGGACATGTCAACCTGGGGACTGAACCCCCAATCTTCCGTGTGGATCTAGCGGCGTGTCGGCTGCATCACTGAGCCGGTCTCTGGGTATATCCTTCGTGCAGACAGAGGGAAACTGAGCTGAGGTACGGCCAGGACGGTTAGATGTGGGCAGTCCGAGCAGTGCCGGTTCTCCCCCTGACATTACCTCCCCATGAGGACTTTGTAATCGCAGCATTTCCCTCTTCAGTTCTCAAAAGGGGTCCCATGACATGATCGATAGAAGCACATGGGGAACGCACAGCCTTGTGGATGCAGGTGCTTTCGTCTCTCCCTGGGGTGCTGGTGAGAGCGACTTTCTTACACGGATGTTTCTAAGTGAAGCACCATGCAAATACACTGCCAGTTTTAGAGTCCTGGTGAGCAGATCAGAGCAATCAGCCATGGGCTGCGAGACAGCAGATGAAATTACTAACATCCGTGAGTCCTGATTGGAAGTGTGTCCTGGGCCAGCAAGTGACATGGATGGTGAGGCAGCTGGACCCCGCGTGGCTGACTGTGCGGCTGATCTCAGGACTGGCAGCTTGAGAATCATGCCAGGCTCATATGCATGCCCAACATCCAGAGAGGAGAATGAAGAAGGGATCACAGCATGGCCACCCACCCCCAGGAGGTGATTTCTCACTTTCTCTGTCTCTGTCTCTCTCCAGAGAGTACACATGCCCTATAGCAAAACAAAATAAATAAGTGTCCTAAAGGGAACTCCAAGGTATCACTGCTTTTAGGTTTAAAGACATAAAAAAAAAAAAGGACCTAGGCCAGCTCGTGGTGTGGTGGTTAAGGCATGGGACTCCCACATGACCAACCATGGTTCAAGTCCTGGACCCGGCAGCTTGCTTTCTCACTTTCTCTCTCTCTCTCTCTCTCTGTCTCTCTCTGGTAAGCGCACATGCCCTGAGGCAAATTACAAAATAATAATAATAATAATAATAATAATATAATTCCTTTAAAAAAAATAGGCCTAAGAGTTGTAGTCATCCGTTCCGATGTGATTATCTCAAAAGATACAAGCACACACTGACACCTTCTCCCTTCTAGTCAGCCTTGGGTATACTCGATCACCACTATTGTCCTGTTGGATTTTACTATTTTATCACGAAATTTCTTCATCTGCTGGTTGTTGCTTTTATTTTGTTCATTAGAATGAAACAGAGTGGAGGTCGCTCAGAGGCTAGACACATCATCAGCGGTTACCGTGTGAGCACTTACTAGCCTGCTCTAACAGCCTTCTGTGGCTCATTTCTGGCTTTCTGGAGCAGTCTGCACCACACGCACTGTCTCTGGTTCCAGTCACTTTTTCAATAAGCCTACCTCCAAAGACTTCAACGCTCTGCATACACATTGTCACGGTTTTTTTTCAGTAGGGTAGATTAAACACTATTCTTGCATTATTTCGTACAGATGGGAACTGAGTTTAGATGACCATCCAGTGCAAACTCCATTAGAATTTGAAAGTGCACGTCTCATACTGATGCCAAATCTTGTGTAAAGTTCAGCTTGGCTTGCATGGTTCTTCAATTCCCTTTGAAGCACTGCATTGGAATATATCATATTGATGTGCTGCTACGGCAGGACCTTATGCAATACCACAATGCCACAGTGATGTGCACATGATTTTCAAGACTCTCCATAAAGGCAGAATGAGTGAAAGACGAGGTGTACCTGTAGTGCTCGGAGTGATTGTGGGAGGGCACGAATTCGGGCACAGATCTGGAGGAAAACATCATTTGGAAACTTTTTTTGGGCAATGTCTATTTTGTTCTGATTTCACAACGACTTCAGAGGCATTGCTCTGGTTCTACAGAGAGCAGACCAAGGCTCCCAGAGTTTGCGATGTGTGTCCCGGGTGAGCATGAGGGTCCAGCCCAAGCTACTCCAAGTACGCACCTCTCTCCACTCCAACGTGACACCCCAGGATGTCCCCCTCTCCCTGAGATTTTCAATGAAACCATCAGGATCCAGGTAGAGAGTACAAACAAAAGCCTTGCCCCGTGTCCAGTATGGATTAATCAGAAAAACGTCCCTATGGTCCAAGTGGTGGCCAAACCTTCTTAGCAAGCAAGCACACAGACCTCCGTATCACGTCGTTCATTGTCTCGGGGTTAGGAAGGTGTGGGAAAGAAACGGAGCTCCTTCAAAATCTGCTGCGAATCCGTCATTGCCTAAAACACGTCCACTCCACCCTCCCCACACACAAAGTTATAATTCGTTTGTACTTGCAGCAGCACCAAGGCGATTCTCCTCTGTCGTACAGATATCCCGAGAGCTGGTGAGACATGAGCAGTACGATGTCAGACACGCAGCCCAGCACACGCATTGCTGAGCTTCTAACTGGGACTGTTTCTACTGGCATGGAAGGAAAGCCCACAGCCTTGTGTTCTAAGCTCCTGCCCAATGGCGCAAGTCCACGAGGCATACATACTGCAGAGGGAAGCGGGTATTCCCATTCCGTCACTCTTGCCTGTCAGTGGGCAACAGCTTGGGCCATAGCAAGAGAGACATTTCATCCATCTATTCCTTTATATAAACTGCTGAACAGTTATCCTTCTTCCAGGAGAGGGCTGGGGCCGAGGGGTGTACATGTGGCCAACACAGCCTGTGCCTCAAGGAGCTCACAAATTCACAAACACATAAACACGAAATGACAGACAGTGCGGCAACTGTGGTAATGTTCAGGCCTGCCGGTGAAGGAATTTCTGTCAGCGCTGCCTACTTCTTTCTTTCTGTCTCTCTCTCCAGAGAGGTCTCTAACATACATGTCCTCCCCATAGACAGACGTGGGGGTGCGTTCATTGTGATCGTGCAAAATTTGAAAGAGGGGCATTTGGGGAGGAGGTGGGAAGCATTAGTACACTGCAGGACAAGAGCTCGAAATGCAGCCTTCCAGTTGCCGTTGGCCGTTTTCAAAGTTGGCCCATGCTCCGTACTAGGAAACACATGTCTGGCTACCTTCCCAGCCTGCGTTTTCCTCTTGCTGAGAGCAGAAAACAACTGGTCAACCAGTTCTGGTGCAGCATGGCTGCCTGCTGATCCCTGCTGTTGTGTGCAAAGCGTGCCCCCCAGCCCCCAGGCCTCAGATGGCAGGGGAACAAACAGGCGTTCACTCTCGAAACAGGGACGCTAGTGATTTTTCTTCGGTCATCCTGTTATGAGCCCGGTTCTGTGCCTGGCCCATGAATAGGGCACAGACCTGCAGTCGCCTATGGAATGGCATCTGGAGCAGTGGACAGCTAACGGGGCACTTTGTCATCAGCAGCCACAGGTCTCCTGACCCAGCAGGCCTTTCTCTCCTGAAGAACACATCCCCTCCTAGCTGGGAGCACACACTGCCCGGCATGGCCAGCTCTGGAGATGGTGATGAAGTGGACTGCTGGCCTGTGGTGACCGCAGTCCCTTTACTCTCAGGTAGTACCCTCCCGCGCCAATAATACCCTCTTGCACTCTCACCTCCCACCTAGCGAACCTGCCTTCGAGGGTCTGATCCCTCCTCCTAACTGAGAGGTGACTGCTAAGTCCCGGCGTATGCAGTGCTTTGCTATTCAGACAGAACCTCATCCGTCTTCACGAACCCTCACAGAGAGAGAGACGTTGCTAAGCCAATTTTAAGCCCACGTTCACGTACTTAGTAACTAGCACAGCCAGGAGACGACCCTGACCCCCACGCTGCAGATTCGGTGGTTTTGGGCAATGGAGACCAGTCAAGAGCACAGTTCTCTGACATGGAATCAGCAATAGCAAAACATGGGCTGGGAGATACTTAAGATGAGGGCTTCTTTCATCCACACTTGGGTTTTTCTGCCTTCAGGAGAGCACCCTTCTCTGCATCCACATCGCAACCAGCTCTCTCAGGGGCCATTTGAGAAGCAAAGTCTGTTCGTTCGTCCTTCAGGATCTGCACGGCAGCCGGCACCCAGGAGGAAACACCCTGTTACTTCGTACCGTCCAAACCAACGCGCGTCTCTAACACAGCCCACAGGCTGTGGTCGCGGTGTATGTGATGCTCTTGAAAGGAAAGGGCGCGCTCACTTTTACAAGTGGCCTCCTGTCTGTCTGTTCTTGCTTCAGTCACAATTTCCAGTCATCTGTGCTCAGCCCCTCAGGCCTCTCCCTCATTCTGGAAGCATCTGGCTGGCTTCTGACCCTCGATCCTGTCCTGGTTTTCCTTCACTTCACCGCGCCTTCCCTGTCTCCTCTGCTGCCCCAAGCCCTTTTCCTGTCTCCCTCTCCTTCCTCCAGATCCCATCCATCCCCCTGGCCGCTCTGGCCCGGTCTCAGAGGCACCTTGCTCCTGCCTCCTCACAGGCTTTTGCACCAGCTGATCCTGTCTCCTGTTCCTTCCTGCCATCCTGTTTACCCTCCAAAGCTTACATCAAAGTCTCCCCTGGCCTCTTTGACCACATAAGCCCCTTTCCTACCTGTCCAAAGTTCCACATAACCCTTCTTGGTAGTCTTTCTCAGGGTTGATTTCCACACTCATCCCTGTGGAGATTCAGCGTCACCCAGCTTGGCTTCAGTCTCCGTGAGCAGAGAGACCACGTCTGTTAGGCTCACCAGCATCCCCATAGCAGTCACACAGTAGCTGGCTGCGAGTGGTGCGTGCTCGTGTGGGTGAAGGGCATTTCTTCCATGGACAAGCTTGGAGGAATTGGCCTCTGCTGGAAGTCAGTGCAGACATGGTCCTCTTGCCCGCTGCCACTCCACTCCCACCCAGACCCTGGCTGTGTTGAACACACTCAGGCACAAGCTATGGTTCAGTAAACCAGTGATCGGATGTCCTTGGGCAAGAGAGCCTAGAAAAATGCACTTTAGGAATACTCAACTTCTCTCTATTATAAGGCTTTTTTTTAAAACTTTTGTATGTTGATTCATTTATTTGTTTTACACTTAATCATTGTATGTCTTACAGCATATAATATGATTTTTCAAAGCTTACATGTATTGCATGTCAAGCAAGTAAAAAATATTACAGTATACGTCATCTTTAATAGGTAACTTTTCTATTCTTGAGTCTATTAAATGGGCTCCTTTTCCTTCCTGAGGCCCTCCTTCCCACCCCCACTGTCCACCCCCTCCTACACAGTCTGGTGTTTAGTCGTTTCTGGTGTTATACCGTCCAATCTTTCAGTTCTGCTAAACAATGCAAGCATTCAGAATACACTGAACAGAGACATACGACGGCTGCCTTTCACAGTCTTGCTTCACTTAACATTAAGTCTTCTTACTCATCCATTGCAAATCAAATGACACTTCGTATGAAAAACATCGTGTTCTTTATTGTTGAGCAGTATTGTATAGTGTATATGTGCCACATTGTTTTCAATCCTATCATCTATTCTTAGGCTTTAGATTTCTCACTCTGGGCCACTGGTGCAATAAGTCTGATAATTAGTAAGAGGACATTTATTTATTGCTACCAAGATGGAGAAGGATGAATGGTAGGTAACTTTGTAGCAAATTTCTTTTTCTTTTTTTCCCATTAATTAGTGACATTCACCCTTTGTTGTTTTTTCATTCATTGAGCTGTTAGGTCAAGAGTGCCGTGGGATCCACAGGCCATGGAACTCCAGTCATCAGACTGTGCGGTGAATTTGGTAAGTGCAGTGTGTATTGCCCTCTGTTGCCTGGAGGGATCCATGAACTCAGATACATCAGTGATCACTTTGTCCGACACCATCATCTTTGAAGGTCACAGACTGAGGGACACTCCCAGACTGAGGGACACATGCTCCTACTCTCCTGGTCCGTGACTGAACAATTACCCAAGAATATGACAGGTTTTGTCTGCCTGTTTGATGTTAGAAAGTTTGTGTTCCAGTTATTCCAAAAGCCAGTGGCTCAGAATAGTAATCACAGATGAGCCTACACAGGTTCTGTGGGTCTGGAATTTGGAAGCAGCTTGGTTGGGCGGGCCTGGTTTGGAGGTCCCTCAGGAACAGCAGTCAGAACGTTGTCATCTGAAGGTTCGACTGGGGCTGGAGGATCCCCATCCATGGTGACTCACTCACGACTGACAAGCGAGTGCTCAGTGTTGGAATAAAGCCTCAGTTCCTCTCTGTTTGGCCTCTCCCCAAAGCTGCTGGAATATGTTCGAGCCCATCTGTTGGCTTTCCCCAGCA
>NW_006159840.1:23625-25185 GCF_000334495.1 Tupaia belangeri chinensis | reverse complement strand
TTAAGGGAGAGTGGCAGCACCTTGATAACGCCCCTCAAAAGACACCCATGCTCCATCACAGACACAGACTGACCTGGATTCAACCTGGAGGCACCACGCAAAGGCATGAACTTGAGGAGGATCACAGAGGGCCAGCTTGGGGGCTTCCTGCCATAGGCTGATGCTGCCACAAGGTCCTTGTGCTCTTGCAAATCTCCAAGCTCACTGAGCCAGTGACTTGCATTCCTTTGACTCTGCTTCAAGCTCAGTCACGTTTGTCACAGCTGAGGCCTTGCTGCTCGGGAGAGCATGCACCTGCACAGGCTTCCTAATGCCTGCTGCACAAGGGGCATGGGATGACAACTGCTCCTCTAGGCTCTTCCCCTCTTATTTATGCCCTTCCCTCTGGCACCCCTCTGCCTGTGTCCCACTATCCTGCTTCTCCAAAGATATCTGCAACTAGAATATAACCTTTTGGTTTGTTTTTACGGCAAGTGTCCTTCGGGCATGCTTATGAAATACAACACATATTGCGGCTCATAAATCCTACACAGTGGCCTAACCAGGACAAGCTCCATTTGCAGCCTCCCTGCGTTTAACTGGGGCCAGTGCAGCATCTTACAGCTAGAACCGATGCAGCGTTTCCCCGATTACTGCTGACTATCACCCTCCTCTGTGCGCCCTCTCACTTCCCTAGCCTGCAAGGCCCCCACCTATTTCCCTTCACCTAATTAGTTCACTCCAACAAATGGTTTTTGCAATATTATTCAGATTCTGTGCCACACCTCCTGAAAGCCTTCTCTGGCTACACCCTCAAATAATTTCTCCCTCCAAATAACTTTAGCAACTTATGTTCTGCATCATATGTTTATAATTACATGTTCTTGTTTTTGACTTGATTGCAAACTCCCGTGTCTCTGATAATCCCATAAAACTACTAAGAACGTAAAGGACACTCTGGGCTTTTTAAAAATCATCTTTAATACCTTCATTGACTTTGTCAACACATATTCATGGAATGCCTACCACAGGCAAGCACTATGATAATACTGAAGACACCACAGGAAAGACACAGGCCCTGGGATTCTGTTTTACATCAAGTTTATTTCGGTATTAGCAAAGCACAGGTGCTGTCATGCTACTTGCTTTAAAATGTGCCTTTCCTGCTTGGATTAACAAACTTCATTTCAAATAGAGGTTGAAATGTAACATGTGGTCGCTTTTCGTGGCCTAGATAAGGCTAGTAATCAAGCTGGATATTCTTTCCTTTTTTTTTTAAGGTTTTTGTTACAGGGTGTGTGCACTCGCCAGAGAGAGAGATAGTGAGAGAGAAAGTGAGAAATCACCCCTAGAGGGAATGGCGACACCACAATCCCTTCTCCATTCTCCCCTCAGAATTTTGGACATAGGGAACCAGCAGTTAGTGTAATGGCTATGTCGCTGGACTCTCACGTAGTCGACCGTGGTTCACTCTCCGGACCCAGTGGCTTAAAACTCACACCAGGCATGTGTGCATGCGTGCCCAAGATGCCGAGAGGAGAATGGAGGAGAAGGGATTGCGGCGTGGCCATCCCCCCTGGG
>NW_006159840.1:23214-23539 GCF_000334495.1 Tupaia belangeri chinensis | reverse complement strand
TCTGTCTGTCTGGGGACCGCACCCCCCCTATAGCAAAAAAAAAAAAAACTCTCAAAAAAAAAAAAATGAATTTTGGACATACACATACATGCTCCGGCGTGATTTTCAAGCCACCAAGTCCAGGACTCAAACTGCGGTTAGTCATGTGGGAGTCCAACACCTTAACTACCATGCCACCTGATGCTCCTCCCTCTTTAATTTTTTTTTTATAGATTTCATGTGCTTACTGAAAAGAGAGATTACAGAGAAAGTTAGAAAGCACCCCCCTCCAGGGAGCAGCCACAATCCCTTTTTCTTTTCTTTTCTTTTCTTTTTTTTTTTTGAC
>NW_006159840.1:15844-23157 GCF_000334495.1 Tupaia belangeri chinensis | reverse complement strand
AGAAAGCGAGAAATCACCCCCCAGGGGGAATGGTCACGCCGCAATCGCTTCTCCTCCATTCTCCTCTCGGGGTCTTGGGCACGCACGCACACACGCCCGGCGTGAGTTTAAGCTACCGGGTCCGGACTCGAACCGCCATCGACTACATGGGAGTCCAGCGACATAGCCATTATGCTAACTGCTAGTCCCACAATCCCTTTTTCTTCACTCTTCTTATGGAATGTTGGGCGCACATACACGTGCCCAGTGTGTTTTTAAAGCAGTCAGGCTAGAACTTGAACCACAGGGGTTGATCCAGCCACCTGTTGGTTTGTAGATTCTAACATAACAATGCTATTAGAATGTGCTTTTAAATGCATGATGTCTTGTTATAACTGTTAACAAGAAAGAAATATGCGAAGTATCAAATATCTCCAGGAAACTTGAAACTGCCTAGTCACCAAATCAGGTGCCTGTGCAGGTTCTCCAAGGATAGAGACCAGCCAGAGCTTCTCAAATTCGGGAGGAGAGTCTCCGTGGCAAGCAGAGTCCCCATCGGAGGGACCCAGGCCCCGCCCCGCTCCCTCCTGCACATCTGTGCCCCTACCCCACCCCCACTCTGATGCCCTCTGATTACGGACGCTGCCACAACTCAGCTCCCTGTCATTTACTCGAGATGTGTCTGGTTTGCTTGGGTTTACTTCCGTTTCCCTATAAAGCACAAATCAATAGAGAGCCTTTTCAGCTGTTCGGCTCCTCAGAGTTAAGTCTCTGTTGGCATCCACTGAGTATACCCACTTCCATTCCCGCCCCCACTCCCACTCCCACCTGGAAAGGTTTCCGGGAGCCCGTGGCACCGTGGTTATGGCACTAGGTTCCCAAGTGGCCAATCGCAGTTCAAGCTGGACCTGGCAGCTTGAAAACCATGCTGGGCACGTGTGCATACACGCCCAAAACCCCAGGAGGAGAATGGAGGAGAAGGGACTGTGGTGTGGCCATCAAAGCAATTTCTCACTTTCCCTCTCACTATCTCTCCCTCTCTCTCTCTCTCTCTCTAGCGAGTGCACATGCCCTATGGAAAAAACCTTTAAAAATTTTATTAGGAAAAACTAATGTAATAACCAAATATTTAATGATAGAAGTCACAAATAAAGAGTCTGCAGCCTTGCAGCCGCTGGGCCAGAGATGCCTCATTTGGACACTGTGGGTACAGGTAATGGGGGCAGAGCTTGGGGGTGAATTGTGGGGTCACATGGGTAGGCTATGGTAAGAGAAGTATGTTTAGATCCTCGCTCTTTTTCCTTTCTTATAAATAAAAGAATCTACTTTCCTGTGGTCAGAGCTTCCCCCCCCAAAAGAAATAGCGATACAATTTTCAAAGAAGACATAGATATGTAAACAGCAGGTCTTAAGATGAAAAGAGAACAACTACGAATTATTACAAGTACTTTATCTACTTATAATTAGTTTATCTGCTCATCAAATGTTGTGCTAATAAATTGGAAAACTTATGTGAAATAAACACATTTCTGGAAAATGATGTTACTAAGTTAAAGAAGGAAAGACACACAATCAATAAAGAAATAAAAACAGTAGTTAAAGGTGCTCCCATAAAGAAAATAGGAAGCCCAACCAATTTTGTGGGTCAATTTTAAAAACGCTTTTAGAGAAAAGTGGATTCAAACTTAGAGAAGATGGAGGCAAAGTGCTCCCCTGGGGACACCCTTCGAGGGTAACAGAGCCGCGATGCTGACACTAGACAAAGATGCGGGAAATTACAGATGTCACTGGTGAACAGTGACACAAAAAACACCTCAACGATAATAAAGCAAATCCAGCCAAATATAGAAACTAGAAAAATGTATCCTGTCAAAAGTTGCCCTATCTCTGGAGTTCAGAAAAGCTTTAACGTAAGAATGAATGTAATTTGCCACATTTAATAGACTAAAAGAGAAAAACTCTATGGTCTCATTTGATCCAGGAAAAGTATTTGATAAGAGTTAACTTTTTTTATGTTAAAAAAAAATCTTAAGAAACTAGAAACACAGTGGAGTTTCCATAACTGATGACATGGACTCTACAAATCCCGTTCTTAATTGTGCGGTACCAGACACATGGGATGGCCACCACCCTCAGTTCTACCCCGCACCGCTCTGAGGTCTTGGCAATAGTCGATCTATTCCTGGCACCTGGCAATTCCCCAGCTGTCTCCTGCAGTGGCTGAGCTTGGCATAGGAAAGGCAGTCTTTTCTAGGTATCTTAGTAACAAAACAACACAACCGTATTTACTTAAGCAATCATCCTTTGTGACACACATGGTGGTTATCAATTCAGTTTTGCTTTCTTCAGTCATTTTTGTTTCCATGCTGGCTGTCAAATATTTTGAGCAACACCCTCCTCTCATGCGAAACATTGCAAAGCCCCAAAGCCCCTGCTCCAGCACTAGGCCATCTCTTTGCTCTGGACATTTTCTTTTAAATCTCCACAAAAGTAAGGCGAGAGAAGAGATCAAAGTCAAATGCGTAGGTTGTTTCCCTTATTTGTTTTGTAGGAAATGCTGCAAGTGGTCAGGGTGAAGTGTACAAGATTTCATTTCTCTGTATTTCCCCTGCACACACGATGCTTGGTGATGGTGTGTTCTCAATAGTTCATCTTCACTTATGATCACATTTTCCATAAAGTCCGTGGACATTTTTCCTCACACAGGGTAAAGAGCCCCATGTGCATGTCAGGTATGATTTTAGTGATGTTACTAGCCCAGTTGGAAAATCTGAATTCTTTTTCATATGCCTTCAGTTCAAATCACAATTGTTCTACTTCTACAGCTGGCTTTTCTAACATATCTTTGAAGTGAGAATAAAATAATTGGCAAATGCGAGGATCGTTAGAAGAACTTTGTTCTATCTGTTTGACCATTCATTTGGCTGGTATTCGAGGGTATGTCATTATTTGCCGTTGCTAAGGTGATTGAGTAAGAATGCTCAGTTTTGGAATACTTAATACCCAGGTTTATGGCTCATGTCCTTGTGAATCACTTTTCTTATAAATAAAATTAATTTGACACTCAATCATTTCATCAGCTATACCTCTGGCAAGTTGATCCAAACCAGTTGTATTCTGGCAATAATAAATGAGTGACTCCCGCAGACAGCATTTCATTTGCTTGGAAGTAAGTAACATGACTCTATCAGAAAAATCAAAGTGCTATTGTATTAGAAAAACTGAATAAAAGAAAGCTGTCTGTTCAGAATGCCACAGGACTGCTTAAACAAATCCAGATAAAATGAAGCCCATTTAACTGCTGGTAGGAATATAAATTGCAATCCAAGATTGTAGGGCAGTTAGAGGGTTCAGTCAGAATATTAAGTGAACATATCCTTTAAATCACTGGCAAACAATAGAGACACACTTTGGGTACATTCAGTTAAAAATTAAATTAAATTTTAAAGGCACAGTGTCAGACTAAGGAGAAGCTCTCTGGGTTGAAGAAAAGGTCTCAGGAAAACTAGGTCTCGGAAAGCTCTCGGGCAGAAACATTTGGCCAGCTTCTTTGAGGCACTTCTTTCTGGACAAATTATCTCCAACCATTTTTCTTTTTTGTGTCACTCTGTTCAAGATGCAGATTCCCAGGGAAGCATCTGATTGGCTGAGTGTGGGTTATATGACCTCTCTTCTCCACAAGAGAGCAGGATGCAGAGCTCTCATCTCCAGGCAGGGCAAGCACTACCCCACTGTAGTTGTTTTAAAAGAATTGTAGAAGACAAAACTTTGAGACTTTCTTTGTGCATCTTCACTTCCTCCAAAGGAACACGAAGGTGCTATTATCAGAAAAAGGGAAAAGGGGAGACAGACAGTAAATACAACAAGTGTTCTTCTCTTAGCAAGAGAAAACCCATTCATCCATGCCACACAGAGGATGGACACTTTCAAAATTACTTTTAGGATCAGCAGGTGGCACAGTGGTTAAAGTGCTGGACTCCCACATGTCCAACTGGGGTTCAAATTCTAGACTTGATATCTTGAAACTCACACTGGGTATGTGCATGTGCACCCAAAATCCCAAGAGGAGAATGGAGGAGAAGGGATTGTGGTATGACTATTCCATGCCCACCTCACCCTCCTGGGGAATGATTTCTCACTTTATCTCTGTCTCTCTGGTGAGCACACACACCCTATAGCAAAAAATCTCTCTTAAAAGAAAAAAATTGGGACCAGCAGATGGCATAATGGTTATGTCACTAGACTCCCACGTAGTTGACTGTGGTTTGAGTCCCAGACCCAGTGGCTCAACACTCAGGCCGGGTGTGTGTACATGCGCGCCCGAAATCCTGGGAGGAGAATGAAGGAGAAGAGATTGCAGCATGGCCATTTCCCCCCAGGGGGGTGATTTCTTGCTTTCTTTCTTTCTTTTTTTAAATTTATCTTAATTAATTTATTTATTTACATTCATTCACTGTACATCAATACAGTATACAAAATGAGATTTTCCATCCAGAATACAATGTATATTGGCTTAGTCAAGGATCTTACTATACATGTTATCATCAACAAATATTTTTCCATCTCTTGTTTCTTAAATGTTTTGCTTTTTCCCCCCTTGATTCCCTTCCTCTCTCTACCTCCACCACTTCCCATCCTCTTCCCATACTGTCTCTGGTATCTACAGTTATTTTCTATGCCTCTTTTCCCCACCTTTTATTGATTCACTAAAGATATTAATTAATCTAAAAACTTTCAATAGCAAGCACAGCTGATATATACAAATCTATGAACACAGGTCTGACTTTAGACATAAACCTCAGTGAGTAAAGTGAACATACTATAAAGTAGCACCTAGCTGGGGCCATATAGCTTACTGTAGTCATTAAATAGGTATTTTTAATGTATTTTTTTAATTTCAAGAAAAACCGTTTTCATTTTAATAGCTCAAACTCAAAAAATGTTAAGACTTAAAGCCAGGAAAAAGGTTAGAATTCAGTTTGAATAGTAGGTTGATGAAACTATCAACAGTTCAAGAGAAGACAAAAAATCCTTAAATATGGAAAACAAAGCATAGAAGAGAATCAGTAATGTTTTAGTCAAAAATCATAAAATTCTATTTCAGCAGTTCAGACTCCTGTAATTAATTCATCTCTCCTCTATTGACTTTGCATTGTTACTGTGGTCTGATCTTTCCATTTAAACTCTGGAAGTTAACATTCAACCCCAGACTCATGCCCACCATTAGGCTGGCCATTCTCTTGGTTGTTTCTTATAATCTTATTTCTGTGTGTCCAATTTTAATTTTCCTGGGATAGCACTCTCTTCAGCACTTCTTGGAGAGCTGGCCTGGTGTTGGTCAATTCTTCCAGGTTTTATTTATCTGAGAATGTTTTTGTCTTGTTTCCCCATATGCTGGGTATAGTGTTCTTGGTTGAAATTATTTTCACTTAACACTTTGACTATATTTTCCCATTCTTTCTTTGCTTGCATTGTGTCCGACGAGAGTTCTGACGTAAGCCTGAGGGATAGCCTTTCAAAGTGACTTGATGTTTCTCTCTTGCCAATTTTAGTTTCTTGTCTCTGTGGTTTTGGTCAATCCAGCTCTGATGTGCCTTGGAGAAGATCTTCTTGGCTTGATTCTGTGTGGGGGCCTTTGTATTTCTTGGGTCTGGGTATTTGAGTGCCTCTCTAGGTTTGGAAAGTTTTCTTCCAGGATTTCATGGAATACATTATCAATGCCCTTGTTAGTTTCTTTATCTTCTGGGATACCGATGATCTGGTAAGGCTGTTCTCAATTTATACCTTCATAAATGTAACCACTTTCTACCCAATATCCCTTTTTAGCTCTCCAAACCATTCTGTACCTTCATGTAAGAATGAACTTCCTAAAAGTCCTTGTATGACCTGCTGTCTATCGGGTTTTACATGCACTTCCACTTCCACGGTTGGTCTACTGCCTCTGTGGTCTAGTTCCAAACTTGCACATCCAAAAGCTTATTGGCCATCCTACCTCGGCATTTCATGGGTCCCTTCCAACGTGTTCAAACAGAACTCATGATCTACTCTCCCTGTTCTTCCCAGCAACTAGGCAAAGGTGCTGGCAGATCACCAAATTCACTTTTACTGCTACTATTAAACATGGGGAAAATGTTCTTAAAATTTCCATAAGATGGAGACCAGCAGGTGGCATGGTAGGTAAGGTGCTGGACATTCCCACATGGCTGCCCATGGTTTGAGTCCCAGACCTGTTGGCTATCTTTATCACTTTCCCTCTTTCTCTCTTGTCAAATTAAAATAAATGAAAGAATAAATAAAATTTAAAAATTCTTAAAAAATCTTTCTGTAAGATGTTTATATGTGTTAGCTCAAGATTAACTTTGAGGGAACCAGCAGTTAGCGTAATGGCTATGTCGCTGGACTCCCACATAGTCGACCGCAGTTCGCGTCCCGGACCCGGTGGCTTAAAACCCACACCGGGCGTGTGTGCGTGCGTGCCCAAGATCCCGAGAGGAGAATGGAGGAGAAGGGATTGCAGCATGGCCATCCTCCCTGGGGGGTGATTTCTCACTTTCTGTCTCTGTCTTGCTCTGTCTTTCTGGCAAGCACACGCTCCCTATAGCAAAAACCTCTCCAAGGAAAAGAAGAACCCAACATGGACACCTCAGGGAGCATTTTTAATCACAATATATTCATGTTCTCCTTAAATAATTTTCTCAAGTTTTTCAGAATTAGTATATACCCTTATTTCTAAAAATCCACAAGGGAAGAATGTTTTAACAATATGACAATTACGAGTTTTTATTTGAGACATTAATCTGATGCTTCTGAAGCTATAACCATTTCATGTGCCTGAGAAGCCAAGGAGGCTCTTGACAGTTTTTCAACTGGCAGATAGTACCAACATCTGCAGAGTTAAATGACAAAAAAAGGACAAAAAAAGGCAAAGAGAGAAAAATTTTAAATGCATTTTAATTTCTTATTATGATTGAATGCTTGTCCCCTCCCAAGGTCACACTGAAATTTAATTGCTATTGTAACAGTATTCAAAGGTGGAGACTTTAAGAAGTGATTAGAGAGACCAGCAAGTGGCATGGTGATTAGGGCACTGGACTCACACATGGCCGACTGTGGTTCAAGTCCTGGGCCTGGCAGCTTGCTTTCTCATTTCCCCTTACTCTCTCTCTGGTCAAATTAAATAATAATAACAACAACAAATCAAAATAAGTAAGTAATAAATCCTAAAAAAGAAGAAGTCATTAAACCATGAAGCCTCTGTCCTCATGATGGAGTAATGCCATTGTGACTGGAGTGGGTTCCTTATACAAAAACAAAGGTGGCCCTCCTCCATCTTT
>NW_006159840.1:0-15813 GCF_000334495.1 Tupaia belangeri chinensis | reverse complement strand
TTTCCCTCTCTGCCTTTCCACCATGGATGACACAGTAAGAAGATGTCAGCACCTTGATATTGGACTTCCCAGCCTCCATACCGGGAGCCCATAGAGTTCTGTTCACTGTAAATTACCCAGTTTCAGATACCCTGTTATAGAAGCACAAAGTGGACTGAGATGCTTTCCCAAATTAATAATTGGAGCCAGAATATAAGAAACTTTGTTATTGTCAGAATTCATTTGGTTTAAAGTTATAGTCGAGCTAGTCCTACCTTTACTAGAGATGCAGAAAGCCTCGTGAGAAACTAGATGAGCAACAACATCAATTACCATTAATCACGGTGCATTCCAACCTCGCTGTGTCTCGAAAGAAGGAAGTCTCCCAAGTCTGAAGAGGAAATAAAGGCTCAGTAATTAGCAGGAGGGTGGGATACTCTGAAAGCCACGTTTCTCTACTTAAAAGCTCACCTTTAAAGCAATTAGGGCTGTTGCATGTAACTGCAAAGTGCATCCAGGGAGTTTCATCCCAAATATACATAGCGGACATTTAATTTCAGCAAAATAAAAGTAACCTAGCTTGTTAGTCTACCATGCTATCCATTTCTGAGGGTAGAAGACCGTTTTCTTTATCTCTGTATTTACAGCCTGTACTAGAGTTTCCTCACACTTTATGGGTGTTCAATAAATTTTTTTGATACAAACTAAATCTCAAAATTTATGAAGTGCAGCCAAAGCTGTACCGAATAATAAAGCCCAAGTTTTCTATGTCTTCCTCATCAAAAAGAAAGAAATGAGCAGCCCCTGAACAATCTAAAAACAGGAAAGTTATTAGTAAAAGAACATTAGCTGGGACCAGCAGGGGCACAGCAGTGAGAAGGTTCTGCAACACAGGCTCCTTCCACACATGAGATACATGTACACTAGCTGGTGAGCCAGGCCGGCTGAGGCGAGCGCTGAATCATGGTGTGAAGACCCTGTGGGCTCGCTCGCTCTCTCTCTCGCTCTCTCTCTCTCTCTCTCACTGAAGAAATAAATAAATAATTTAAAAAATAATATCGGGGGGCTCTGGCAAGTGGCATGGTGGTTGAGGCACTGGGCTCCCACGTGGCTGACTGAGGCTCAAGTCCTGGACCTAGCATCTTGGTTTCTCATTCCTCCTGGCTCTCTCTCTCTCGCCAAACTGAAGAAGAAGAATTAGTAAAACTAAATAAATAATTTTTTTAAAAAATGAGTATTAGGTAAGTAAGTTAAAAAACAGTTACTGGCTGGACTAAGGTATGTGTCACACTGGATAAAGTCTCTTTACAAGCTAAATGATGTATAGCCATGAAATGTATAAATAATTAAAATTAATAAATAAAAATTATTAAAAAAAAAAACAGTTACTGGGGCCAGCAGGTAGCACAGTGGTTAAGGCACTGGACTCCCACATGGCTTACCATGGTTCAAGTCCTGGACCTGGCACTTACTCCCTTTCTCTTTCTGGTCAAATTAAAATGAATAAATAAAATACAACAAATAATTTTTAAAAATAACTACTTTTCCATATAATTAACATGTGGGGATCATGTGCTCACTGGGGAAAAGAGAGAAAGCATGTCCTGGGGGCGGGGCCACTCCGCAATTCCATTGTCTCCATTCCTGTGTGTTGCCGGGATTTGAGACAAGCACACACATATACCCGGTGTGATGTCCACGCTGCCAGGACTGGGACCTGGGCGGCAGTCGGCCATGTGGGATCCTCCCAGTGCACCGCGCCCCAGTAGGGTGCCCCAGGATCAGCCCAAAACGACTGCTTTTCCATTACCTTCGTAATTAGTAAGGCAATATCATTGTCCCCACCTTACAAACAAAAAGAAACAGGGGTCTCAGGAAACATGGGTCTCCCCATCTCACTCTGAGTTACCGCCAAGGGGAGACAAGTAAGCAGCCAGGCAACAGCTCCCAACCCCCACTTATCTCTTTAAGAGGTCAAAACGCCCCCTTAGCGGCTGGGCCAGATGGGGCCTCAGTAAATGGGAGACAACAGTGTTCATAAAAATTAAATCCCTTGAATGTTTTTGTTTGTAAAGGGCTGACCTCCCTCTGTTGTATTAAGCAAAACTCTTCTGCTTAGTTCTAACCAGCCTTGAATCTGGGATTGCTTGGCCTCAGGGCAAGCTTCAAAGTGGAGCAAGTTGAAGCAAAGCAGAAAACGAGGGTGTGACTTTGCGTAGTTTTTCTTCTCTCTTGGTTCATTCTTTTATTTCCCAGAAGGTGTAAGGCATTTGGGACCTTATACAAGAATGTGCATGCATGGCAGAAACCCCCTGAACCCACAAGAGTGCCCTGCGCGCTGCCACAGGGCTGCAGTCTGCTGCGTGCCCCTGCATTGGCGGTGGGAACGCATCTCCGTCCTCAGATGCGTGGGTCCGGGGACTAGACTGTCTTCAGGGCTCATACCGCAGTTGGGTTTCTATCTTAATGCCCCATCCTACCTGAACGCAGAGAAACATAATCTCATCTCAGGGTCACCCTCTCCTTGTCCTGGGTCTAAATTCAAGGGCACCTCAAGGTCACCGAGGCTTGGAGAAGTGCCACCCGGCCCTTGTTGTGTCTGTTCACGTGAGGCCCCTGGCTCCTGACTGCAGCACCCTTCACAACGGCAGCTCTTCCCGTGACTGCTGTGCCACACAGAGGGCACAGGTGCAGCAGGCTCAGGGAGGCCGAGTGGACCCAGTCACCTCCGTCCCCACCCCTGGCTGCTGGGATGGCCTGAGAGGGACACATGGCAAGAAGTCACCTGGAGCCAAAAACATGGGCAACTAGGTCTCAGATAGCATCCTGCCGCATTTCCCACCTTCCAGGCAGGACTTTTTAAAATTAATTCATTTGACATTCATTCACTGTGTATCACTGCAGCACACAAAATGCGTTTCCCCACCCAGAAGCCACTGTACGCTGGCTCAGAGATATTACCGAACACGTTACCTTCAACAGATGCTGTCCCATTTCTTGCTTCTTGCTTCTTGCTTCTTTCTCCCCCTTGATTCCCTCCCTCTCACCCTCCGCTATTTCGCACTCTCCTCCCACTGTCTCTGGTATGTACAGTTGTTTTCCACACTTTTTTTTTTATATTTTATTGATTCACAGAAGATCTTAATTATACTAAATACTTTCAATAGTAAGTGCAGCTGATAGAAACCTATCCACACACGTGTGACTTCAGGCATAGAACTCAGAGAGTAGAGTGAACACACACCGTAAAGCAGCGCCTAGCCAGGCAGGACTTTGACGCCCTCCGGCACTGGCTCCATCTCTGGTCCCTACTGCCACGCCGATCACCCACCATCTAGCAGCGCCTAGCCAGGCAGGACTTTGACGCCCTCCGGCACTGGCTCCATCTCTGGTCCCTACTGCCACGCCGATCACCCACCATCTAGCAGCGCCTAGCCAGGCAGGACTTTGACGCCCTCCGGCACTGGCTCCATCTCCGGTCCCTACGCCTCGCCGAGCACCCACCGTCCGTTGCTAATCACAGCTGTGCGGGTTACACGTATTCAGAAACGCCTCACAGTTTTTACCACACTCAGGACCCATTTCAAGATGAAGACTGGCGTGTAGGCGATTTACTGATTATGAAGACAGCATTCCCTGGGGAGACCAGGAAGGAAGTGAGAAGGCAGGACCAGGGAGGGGAGGCCAGCAAAGGCTCCATCTCAAGCCGGAGCCCCACAGAGGGCAGCTCCAGCTGATCCCCCCACACCCAGGAGCCCTGCAGAGGAGTGAAGCCTTAGGGGTGTCCCCTGGGAGACAGGGGAGCTGGGCTCTAAGCTGCTCCCAAGGCCTGAGAGCAGTCCATTCCATGTGGGGAGAGCATGGGGAGATGGCAAAGGGCTTCAAGGGGACCTGAGAAGGGCTCTGGTCGGGCAGGAAAAGCAGTGCCCTCCTGCTGACTGGGCCAGGTGCTGAAGGGAACGGGCCTGGCGTTTCAGTGGTGCCACATGGAGCACCAACAAAGCAGGAGACACTTTAAGCAACGCTGTGCCCGTGTGGCTCCCTGGGATTCTTTAACTATAATGTCAGCAAGAGTGTGGCTCTGGGGACCAGCAGTTAGTGTAATGGCTATGTCACTGGACTCCCATGTAGTTGACCTCGGTTTGCGTCCCGGACCCGGTGACTTAAAAATCATGCTGGGCGCATATGCGTGCATGCCCAAGATCCCGAGAGGAGAAGGGAGGAGAAGGGATTGCGGTGTGGCCATCTCCCCTGGGGGGTGATTTCTTGCTTTCTGTCTCTCTGTCTCTCTGTCTGTCTGGCGAGCGCATGCGCCCTATAGCAAAAACCTCTCCGGGGAAAAAAAAAAAAAAAGAGGGGGAGGTTGACCAATGGCTTTCCGCCCGCGGCAGTGGTGCCACATGGAGCACCAACAAAGCAGGAGACACTTTAAGCAACGCTGTGCCCGTGTGGCTCCCTGGGATTCTTTAACTATAATGTCAGCAAGAGTGTGGCTCTGGGGACCAGCAGTTAGTGTAATGGCTATGTCACTGGACTCCCATGTAGTTGACCTCGGTTTGCGTCCCGGACCCGGTGACTTAAAAATCATGCTGGGCGCATATGCGTGCATGCCCAAGATCCCGAGAGGAGAAGGGAGGAGAAGGGATTGCGGTGTGGCCATCTCCCCTGGGGGGTGATTTCTTGCTTTCTGTCTCTCTGTCTCTCTGTCTGTCTGGCGAGCGCATGCGCCCTATAGCAAAACCCTCTCCGGGGAAAAAAAAAAAAAAAGAGTGTGAGTCTGACCAATGGCTTCCGGCCAGGCGTTTGGCTAACAGAACTGTGAGGACTTCGCACGGTGCAGACGGGGAGTGTCAGTACACCCAGACATCAGTCAGCCCGGACCCAGGGACCCAGATCCGCAGAGAGAATGGCTTTACCCAAAACTTGCCTGACAGGTACCCAGAGACCTGCTATGGGCTTTTGTATGCATGCATATGGATATGTTATCGATTTTTTAAATCTCATCAAAATTCAGGAATTCGTTTACAATACTTTGTATGTGATTGTTTAAAAGGAGTACTTACTCCAGAAAACTTGTCAAAGTTGGAAAGGAGGTCATTACCTCTAACGATGAAGCACCTCATTAGGCTTTTTTTTTTTTGAAGAGGTTTTTTTCACTATAGGGCATGTGCACTCGCCAGACAGACAGAGAGAGACATAGAGACAGAAAGCAAGAAATCACCCCCCAGGGGGGATGGTCACACCGCAATCCCTTCTCCTCCATTTTCCTCTAGGGATCTTGGGCACGCACGCACACGTGACCGGCGTGAGTTTTAAGCCACCGGGTCCAGGATGTGAACCGCGGTCGACTACATGGGAGTCCAGCGACATAGCCATTATGCCAACTGCTGGTTCCCCTCATTAGGCTTTTGAAGTGTGACAAGGATGGTTTGGGACCAGCAGCATTGGCCCACAAGGAAACTCCTTGGAAAGGAATGATCTCAGCCTCTACCCCTCTCCACCGAATCCAGAACTCCGGGACTGCAGTCCAGTAAACAAACTGCTTTCCAGGTGATTTGGACACATGCTAACGTTAGGGAACCACTGGTTTAGAAAAATCAAGCAAACGAGTTTAAACTTAGAACACAGAAGGGGGTGAGAAAGAGGAAGTATACAGGAAAGAGTTCTTATTACTAAATTAGGATTATTATTTTTGGTAATTTAACCTTGAGGTTGTAAGGGAGATAGATTTTATTTTCAAAAAGATTTTTTAAGAATTATTTTATTTAACTTATTTATTTATTTATGTTTTAATTTGACCAGAGAGAGACAGAGAGTGAGAAAGCAAGCCGTGTGGGAGTCTAGCACCCTTAACCACCATGCCACCTGCCGGCCCTCCAAAAAGATTTTAATTTTAATGATTTTCTGCTTAGAATGGCAGAAGTCCAAAACCCTGATATCGTCAAATGCTGGCAAGGATGTAGAGCAATGGGAACTCTTGTTCATTGCTGGCCAAATGGAATTGCCACATTGGAAGATGGTTTGGTAGTTTCCTACAAAATTAAACATACTCTTACGATTCAGTGACTGCACTCCTTGGTATGCACCTAAATGGGCTGAAAACTCATGTCCACCTTTTCAAACAAGCAGACCCATTGCCCAACACACATGAAGGTCAATCACCATGCCACCCAGTCATGATGCAAGAAAGAGTTGCATCGCACAGCTCCCAAGCAGGAAGGATCAGATCTCCAATCTGACTCCTCAATTGCAAGAGGGCAGGGTCTTTAGAGCACAGAGAGCAGGGAGCCTGGGGCAGTATCATTGGCAAGACTCAGACTGGTTCCCTAGCGGCTGAGGGAGGGGCCAGTTCCAGGTTGCTTGGTGCTGGGATTCAGGGTCCCTCTGCTTCTCATCTCAATCTCTGTTCTCCTTCTGTTTTTGTTTTTGTTCTTAAAATTTTTGCCATAGGGCATGAATGCTCACCAGAGAGACAGAGAGAGACAGTGAGGGGGAAGTGAGAACTACTCCCAGTGGGGATGGCCTCTCCTTCATTCACCTCCTGGGATTGTGGTCACACATGTGCATGTGCCTAGTGTGAGTTTCAAGCCACCAAGCCCAGAACCTGAACCATGATCAGCCATGCAGGAACCCAGCATCTTAACCACCACACCACCTGCTGGCCCCCTCTGCTTCTGTCTTTGATCCATGGACGCGGGTATAAACAATGCACAATCAACTTGTGCATAGTTGAGCAGATACTTCACAAATCTCTTCCCCACGTGGTGTGGTTCTCCTCCATGCTCAGCGAACAGACCCACTCCCCTCACCCCGCATCTTCTCCCTGTCCATGCCCTCCCCTGGACCCTGTACTCTCCTCTCCCCTTTCTTGTCTCTGTTCTCTGCATCTCTCAAACAGACGCTTTAAAAATTAGAAAATACTTTCTCTCTCTCTTCTCTATGTCAAACCCTGGAATAGGAGGTAAGGGTTCCCCAGGAGGGGAACATAAAGATGAAAAAGATTATATTTACAATCTCTCATTTCTGGTCGGTCTTCTCATCTCACCTCTTGAGAAGCAAGTCTGCCGCCCGGTGGAAAGTAACCGGTAGTTCTCCTATGCCACCAGGCGCCAGGAAGCTCGTGCATCTAGTCTATGCAGAGTTCGTGAGGGACTAGGAGGTGCACAAATGACATTTCCTCTTTTAGGGTAGAGCAAGAAAGAAGAGCGGAGATGGAGAAGAAGAGACAAAGGCATGGAGAAGGAGGCTTAGGAGAGTGAAAGGAGGAAGGAATGAGAGGGGGCTGCGAGGCGGGAGGGAGGCAGGTCCAGAGCAGAATAAAGCCCCCTGTGCCCCGCCATCCCCACCCACTTCACCTGGAGCACTGACGATAGACACACCTTTTCAGATGCAGCCACAAGACTGCGCTTCCGAGACTCCTCGGGCCTCTTTTCCCTTACAACCTGGAACTAAATTCCATTTCTGCCGTGGTGGCTGCAGGCAATCGTAAAACATCTCCAGTGATCTCGGCTCTTTATGCCTCCAGAACCCTTCTGCCAAGTGTAATCAGAAAAGCTGAAGCCGCAACCCCCTCAGCTACAATGTAGAAAGGCATTTTCCCTTTGACCATATAATCGGGATAATAAAAGGAACTCCCACAAAAACATCAACATACACCTGAAATTGGAAAAGGATTAGATAAATCATCCTTAAACTCATGATGTAAATTCACCCACATATTTCCCATTCTCCTGTCAGCTGCACAAACGCATGCCAGAGAGTGAGAGAGCGGGAGAGATGACCGTTCGGTAAGCCTGCTAGGGCTACTTCCAGCAGAAGTTCGAGAGCCACCTGAGCAGGAGCACATGGTGACCAAAAGCAGCACCCCATGCTCTCTCAATGACAAGGTCAAGTACACTGCAGCTTGGTCTCAGCTGTCTCCTTACCTCCAAGTCCCTAGGCTCCTCCCCTCTGAGCCAGGACTCCCCATTCTCTGTTTCTGCTCCACCGTCGATGGACTCTGAATCCCAAGAAGGTGAGGACAAGGTCTTACCCTTTGCTATTAGTATGTGGGAGGTGATGCCCCCAAAGTCCTAGGTCATCTCCTCCTGTTCTCTGTTTTTCAGGGGCAACCCCTGCCAAGAGGTGGAGTCTATCCAGGACCCCTTCCCCTTGAATGTGGGCTTGGCCATGTGACCTGCCTGGATCAGTGGGACAGCAAAGGTGACAGATGGGGGAGTGCCCAGGGCCAGCACCAGGTGAGGAGCCTAGGTCAGCAGCTGGAGGATGAGCCAGGAGCTGCCCCAGGCAGTGTCAGCCAACAGCCAGACACAGGGCAGAGCCGTCCTAGACCACCGACCTGGCCTAGCTGGCGACGTTGGCCAGCCTGCCCGCCCACGGGGTGGTGAGAACAAGAAAGGGCCCTTGCTTGGAGGTGGTGGATCGTCCTGACATGAAAGGAGCAGGGACTGTCCTGGTCTTCACAAACTCCATACCCTCTGCACACACACTTCCTTATGTCGCAGACACAGGAACTCGCTCCACGGGTCCTGGAGACACACGGGACCTTCGGAACTTGGTGGAAAATATATAGTATGGAAAAACTATGCATGGGTTTCCATTTTTTTTTTTTTACTAAAATAAACTTATACCTTAATTCTATTTTCCCATGAACTTCCTGAAGTCCCCTCATAGAAGGTCACAATTTCAAAGGACATTCATCAGGCTTACAGCTGCCTAACCTGGAATTAGGAGGCACCAAAGGCCTACGTTTGGGACTCGGGCTGGAGTCACACAATGTCTGAGTCCAAACTGAGTCAGGGGTACCCAGTCCTGACTCCAGGGCCCCAGATGAAGCATCGCTCACTGCCTGAAAGGCCAGGCTGTCCCCAGAGCTGCTCCGCCCCTGCACAATGGTGGAAGCGGCTATGCCTCCCATACATGTGCACTCACACAAATGTGCACACATGCATGCACATACATGCTCTAGTATACGCACACAGCAATGTGCATACAACATGTGTGAGTAATCACTGATGGACATGCTGCACACGCTTCCAGGGCAGCAATACTCTTTCCTGGCACAAGCGGCCCCATCGATGACACGGGCCCCTGGCCAGTTGTGATGGGCACTTGCTACTTTCACCAGGCAAACTGGGTCACGCCCACAGAAATAGCTGCTGCAGTGTAAGGATCTGCCACCAGGGGGAAATAGAGATCCACCGTGAGAAAGACAGGGAGGTCATGGTGACAGACGCCTCCTTGTTGGCAGAACGAAGCCAGGGGCAACTACGAGTGGCAGGGAGGAAGGACCCTGGAGATAAGCCATTTCTACCCGCCCATAAATGGCGAATGTGCAGCCGGTAGCACTCATTCTTTTACTCCACTAAGAGGGGTTTTCTCTTTTTATGTTTTTTCATTCATTTGTATTTATTGAACAAAGGTTGAGGGCCTACTGTGTGCAGGAAAGAGGCATACAAGCCCCAGTGCACTCCTAGGGCTGTGGTGTTCATGGATCTGCATCGACCTGGGGCAAGGGGCTGGTTCTCAGAGAGCCTCTCTCCAAAAGTCACTAGTCAGGATGCTCACGAAGTGCGTGGACGCTACAGCAGGCGGGCAAGAGGCACACAGAGTCTGAAATCAGCAAGCTCTGCGTAAGACTGGTCACTGTCGAGAGCGATGGGGACGTCCTGCTGGTCTGCCTCCAGGCTGACTGCAAAGTCCCTCTGCTTTCTACGTCACTCACCAACTAACAAACCATACTCTTTTTTTTTTTTTAAGAATTATTTATTTATTTAATTCCATTTATTGCTGTTATTATTTTATTTTAATTTGACCAGAAAGAGAGAGAAAAAGAGAAAGTGAGAACACAAGATGCCAGGTCTAGGACTTGAACCACAGCCAGCCATGTGGAAGTTTAGAACCTTAACCACCATGCCACCTGCCAGCCCCCTAAAAATTCTCTTTTTAAAAACATTTCTTTCTTCTTTCTTTCTTTCTTTCTTTCTTTCTTTCTTTCTTTCTTTCTTTCTTTCTTTCTTTCTTTCTTTGTCTTTCTTTCTTTTTAGAGGTTTTTGCTATAGGGCACATGTGCTCACCAAAAAGACAGAGAGAGATAGAGAGACAGAAAGCGAGAAATCACTCCCCAGGGGAGATGTTCATGCCACAATCCTTTCTCCTCCATTCTTCTCTCAGGTTCTTGGACATGCACGCACACGTATCCAGCGTGAATTTAAGCCACCGGGTCCAGGACTCAAACTGCAGTCAACTACATAGGAGTCCAGTGACATAGCCATTACACCAACTGCTGGTCCCCAAAAGTTTATTTCTTTAATGAACATGAAAGACAGAAAGAGACAGAGAATGAGAGACAAGAGCCCCCATAATGGTAATAAACTGACTGAAGCAGAATTGAGGAAAGTAGTCCATGAAAACAAGACAAAACCCTAGAATAAACCTAACTAAGGAGGTGAAAGACCTTTTTAAGAAAAACTGTGAAAAATTGAAAAGAGAAATTGACTATGATGCCATCACAAAAGGGAAAAATGTCTCATGTTCTTGGATTGGAAGAATCAATATAATAAAAATGTCAATTCTACTCAAATTAATTTACAAATTCAATGTGATTCCAATCAAATTACTGTGATATTTTTCACAGAAATAGAAAAAAAAACATAAAATTTGTCTGGAACCATAAGGGATCCCACATTGCCTAGAAAATATTGTGCAAAAAGAATACAGTAGGAAGTATCTCACAACCCAACTCCAAAATATATTACAAAGCTGTGATCATCAAAACTGCATGGTACTGGCACAAAAACAGACACACAGACCAATGAAACAGAATATGAAATCCAGAAACTAACCTGAAACCACCTGATCTTTGACAAAGGACATAAGACAATCCAGTGGAAAAAGAAAGTCTTTTCAGCCAATGGTGCTGGAAGAACTGGATGTTCACTTGCAGAAAAATGAATCTGCATCTCGATCTATCACCATTAAAAAAAATTAACTCAAAATGTACCAAAAATTTAAATGTAGAGCTTCAAGCTATAAAACTACTTGTAGAAAGCATGGGGGAAACATTTGAGCACATGGGAATCTACTTGTAGAAAGCATGGGGGAAACATTTGTTCACATGGGAATAGGCAAAGATTTCTTAAATAAGACCTCTAAGGCACAGACAACAATTTCCAGAATAGACAAGAGGGATTACATCAGGCCAAAAACCCGCACAGCAAAAGAAACAACGGAGTGAAGAGACACCCCATAGAATGGGAGAAAGTATTTGCAAACTACGGCTCAAATAAGTCATTGACAACCAGAATATATAGGAAACTCAAGCAGCTCACCAGCAAAAAGAAAAAAAGAAAAGGTAAAGAAACAAATTATTCCATTTAAAAAATGGTCAAATGAGCTGAACAGATAGCTCTCTAAGAAAGAATATGAATGGCCAAAGAACATGTGGAAGCTTTCTTTCTTCTTTCTTTCTTTCTTTCTTTCTTTCTTTCTTTCTTTCTTTGTCTTTCTTTCTTTTTAGAGGTTTTTGCTATAGGGCACATGTGCTCACCAAAAAGACAGAGAGAGATAGAGAGACAGAAAGCGAGAAATCACTCCCCAGGGGAGATGTTCATGCCACAATCCTTTCTCCTCCATTCTTCTCTCAGGTTCTTGGACATGCACGCACACGTATCCAGCGTGAATTTAAGCCACCGGGTCCAGGACTCAAACTGCAGTCAACTACATAGGAGTCCAGTGACATAGCCATTACACCAACTGCTGGTCCCCAAAAGTTTATTTCTTTAATGAACATGAAAGACAGAAAGAGACAGAGAATGAGAGACAAGAGCCCCCATAAAGGTAATAAACTGACTGAAGCAGAATTGAGGAAAGTAGTCCATGAAAACAAGACAAAACCCTAGAATAAACCTAACTAAGGAGGTGAAAGACCTTTTTAAGAAAAACTGTGAAAAATTGAAAAGAGAAATTGACTATGATGCCATCACAAAAGGGAAAAATGTCTCATGTTCTTGGATTGGAAGAATCAATATAATAAAAATGTCAATTCTACTCAAATTAATTTACAAATTCAATGTGATTCCAATCAAATTACTGTGATATTTTTCACAGAAATAGAAAAAAAAACATAAAATTTGTCTGGAACCATAAGGGATCCCACATTGCCTAGAAAATATTGTGCAAAAAGAATACAGTAGGAAGTATCTCACAACCCAACTCCAAAATATATTACAAAGCTGTGATCATCAAAACTGCATGGTACTGGCACAAAAACAGACACACAGACCAATGAAACAGAATATGAAATCCAGAAACTAACCTGAAACCACCTGATCTTTGACAAAGGACATAAGACAATCCAGTGGAAAAAGAAAGTCTTTTCAGCCAATGGTGCTGGAAGAACTGGATGTTCACTTGCAGAAAAATGAATCTGCATCTCGATCTATCACCATTAAAAAAAATTAACTCAAAATGTACCAAAAATTTAAATGTAGAGCTTCAAGCTATAAAACTACTTGTAGAAAGCATGGGGGAAACATTTGAGCACATTGGAATAGGCAAAGATTTCTTAAATAAGACCTCTAAGGCACAGACAACAATTTCCAGAATAGACAAGAGGGATTACATCAGGCCAAAAACCCGCACAGCAAAAGAAACAACGGAGTGAAGAGACACCCCATAGAATGGGAGAAAGTATTTGCAAACTACGGCTCAAATAAGTCATTGACAACCAGAATATATAGGAAACTCAAGCAGCTCACCAGCAAAAAGAAAAAAAGAAAAGGTAAAGAAACAAATTATTCCATTTAAAAAATGGTCAAATGAGCTGAACAGATAGCTCTCTAAGAAAGAATATGAATGGCCAAAGAACATGTGGAAGAATGTTCAACATCTTTTATCATAAGAGAAATGTAAATCAAAAACACAGTGAGATATCTCTAACCCCAGTCAGAATGAAGAAGAATGACCAGTGCTGTAGAAGCTGTGGTGCAAAGGGAACCCTCCTACCTGTTGTGGGAATGTAAGTCAGGACAGCCGCTGTGGAGAACAATGTAGACCCTTGTGGCATGAATTTCCTAAGAATTTAACAGGTCAGTCCAAGCTTAGTGACAGAGAGAGAAACTGATCTGGTGCTTTCTAGCCATCGGCAGAGACAAGAGAGCGCAGATGCACTAACACTTGTGTGTGTGGCTTGGGGATTCTGCTTGAGACGGCACCTTCTCACAGCACTTCTGCCTGGAAGAGCCCAAGCATGTCCGGACTGCCCATGTCCAGTTCAGTCGTGAGACTCTAAGCTCGCAATTTGCTGTCCTTGAGCGACACTACCATAGTTGGCCCCCGGCCTTCAAGAGCACCCCAGGGGGAAGTTGCAATGGTGTCTCTGCTACAAGGACCATGGTAGGCAGGGGAGATCTGGGTCTAAGCTAGTCAAGCGCTCAGAGGAGAGATCAGTGCAGCAAATCTTCACCCCAGAGAAACTACAAATGGTCTCCAAGTTAAAGACTTAATTGTGCACATTAATTGATCCAATTTTGGTGTGTGGAGCTATTGAAAAATGTTTATATGAACATCTGGGAAAATCTGCACTGAAATGTTCACAGTTATTAGCTAATATGTAGGAATTTGTATAGATCTTGCTTTTTGTCTATTATGTATATATATATAGTATTTTTCTAAAATGAATATAAATTGCTTTGTTAAGTTTAGAAGTTTTCATTTAGAAATCTTAAACTAAATCTATACAGGGAGGAGGTGGACATTTATTGAGCCTAAGAGGGGGACCTTATATTCTAACCAAGAATCTAAACCTCTCCTTTATAAGTTTAGGTCCTCAGGTCTTTTCTGTCTTGCTTTTACATTTTTCTGTAGGTGCTAGAAGTAAGTCATACATAAGAGTGTAGTAAAGTGTTCTCGAACTAATGTTTAAAGTTTCGGTAGAAAGGAACATTACCACAGAAGAAAAAGAGAAGTAGCAAGCTTTCATATTGTCAGGAACACAAGTCTCTGAATTCAATTTAGGACCAGAAATGACCATAGTTCAGAACACAGAGCAACAGCCCAAACAATACTTGTTGATGTTAAGTGAATTGTTTGTGAGTTCATTTACAAAAGGTGGTAAATTTAAATCAGCCCATATTTGTTGATGTTAAATGAATCGAACACTTGCCAAATACATTGAAATTTCAATTCATATAAGGGGTGAATTTCTTTCTTTAAAAGATCTCTGCAGGTTTTTGGGTTTTTCTTTTTTTTTTTAATGGAAAAAAAATCTTGGAACAAAGAGGGAGGAGATGGGAATAATAGGTTTTAATTTAGACCACCACAGTCAAATCAAAAGGGCATTGTTTGAGCCAAGCCTGGATTCAAGGCAGAAGTTGTTAGAAAACTGAAATGCTTTGCACTTAAGATTTAAGGCCAAAAGTCTGTATAGACAGCCAGTAGGGACGGCAAAGCACGCCAACAATGTAGCATAAATGCACGGGAAATTTCCCACCTCATCACCCTGTGCTTTCTGAAACAGAAGTCTTATGGACTGCTTTGTCGTTCTAATTCTTAGCAACGTCGCTCTCATTCAGACACTCGCTCATGCCCCAGGCATGGCCGGTGTGAGCTCCGTGTGGGACACAAGGCCAACCATGGAAAGGAGCTCCATGGAGAGTGGAGGGCAAACGTGCAAAACCAATCTCAAGCAATAGACCGCCATCACATGAGGTGTCAGGGGAGCACCAGGAAGGAGGCCTCCCACTGGGGATCCGAGAAAATGTCTAGACGAGGTGACGCTGGGCCAGGTCTTCCAGGCAGAGAAGGGGGTGCCGGCAGGGGAGCCTGCTGTCACATACCTGGAGTTGGGAAAGGAAGGGGTGTCCAGGAACAGCGATCTGTCTGGGTACCAAAGGCTGGCGCTCGCCCGCGAGGAGCTGGGAACCTACAGCCTGGGTGATGACAAGCCACTCTTCCATAAGAAAGTGTCATGATCAGATTGGTGCTTTAAGATGACCCTTGGCCAATGACGGAGGTTGGGTTGGAGGAGGCAGGGAGGCAGGGCAAAACACCTACTGGTCTCAGTGTTACCATAGTAAGTAGGAGTGATGTGGCCCGGGCTGTACCCAGAGGACAGGAGCTGGTGAGAGTCTTAGGAGGTAGGTGTGGACTCAGATTAGACTCAGAAGGTGACAGAAATGGGTCCCTTTACACGGACAAGACTTATGGGGGAAAGTAGATAAATTGATGAGTAATAACTAACTGCTCGTTTGCAAAAATAAATAAATAGATAAAAATGGCATTCAGAGTTCAACACATGCAGCCTTCATATAAAAACAAGGAAGGCACGCAGAAGCAGAAGTGGCCTAAATGTTTGCTCTTTCTTCTGTTTCTTTAAACAATTCCAGTGTCCAGGACAATGATCTCGAAATGTCACAGTATCTGAACTGGAAGAGAAGCTACATTGGAAGCTAAAGAACCCATGGGAGCCCATCTAGTTTGCAATAAAGCAGGTCAGTGGCTCCGGAACCCACCCCAGTCCTTGTGTCCTCCCTTTCATCACTAAGCACCAGAGAGAGGGCCTGGCTCTCACTTGCTGTTTCTCTGAATTATAAACTCTTCTCTCCGGCCCTTCACTGTAGTGGCAAGTTCCCTTTCATTGAGGATAGCCCATAATGTTCAAATAACCACAAGAAGGCTGCGGGGACCTCAAGGACAGTCCCTCAGTCCCCAGGGAAAGCAGGCTCCCCTGTAACGTGGCCTCTTTGGTGCTCTGATGAGCTCAGAGTAGAAAAGTAAAGAAAAAGCCTCAGGGGAGACTGGGGAAAGGGTTGTGAATGCTGAAAATACAGTCCA
>NW_006159839.1:46545-47150 GCF_000334495.1 Tupaia belangeri chinensis | reverse complement strand
CCTACATCAATGGGAGGAAGCATGGAGCCCACCTCTCAGTGGAGAGATGACGAGGTCACCTTACAGAAAGAACATGTGGTTGGATAGGTCTCTGTATAACCGTCTTTGGAAACACCACCTGGCGTAACTCCTTTGCGGTGGGATTTCATGCACGGGTTTTGGGCGACCAGGAATCTCTTGGAGTTGCTTGGATTAGATTCCGTTACTCCTGGGTCAATTTGCTCTGGGGGCCTGCATGAATAATTCTGCCTTTCTCTGCATTTAGGCTGCAGCTTACGTGTGACTCATCTTCCCTCAGGAGGTTCAGACAGCCTTTATCACTGATAGGCAGGGGCATGATCCTGCCTGACAACAGGACTTGACATTGACAATAAACAGGAGTAAAAAGTGCTGATCTCCTCCTGTGTCATAGGAGCCCAGCCAGCCATGACTGGAAAGTTTCCTGCTTCAAAGCTGGTCTTCCCTGGGCCCAAGAGAAAGCTGAGTAAGGGAGTGTGTGTGTGCGTGGGTACATGTGCACTTCTCTGTGTGTGTGCACCTGTGTGTGTGTGTGTGTGTGTGTGTTGGGTAGGGGCAGATCTCATAATTCATGTAGCACTGTAGGG
>NW_006159839.1:44545-46130 GCF_000334495.1 Tupaia belangeri chinensis | reverse complement strand
CATGTGCGTGCATGCCCAAGATCCCAGGAGGAGAATGGAGAAAAAGGGATTTCAGTGTGGCCATCCCCTCTAGGGGTGATTTCTTGCTTTCTGTCTCTTTGTGTCTCTGGCAAGTGCACATGTCTTATAACAAAAATCTCTTTTTAAAAAAAGAAAGAAAGAAAAGAAACAAAAAGTGGGTAGTGAGTCAAGAGAGGGAGGGCAGGCAATGAAGGGTGTATTATCGAACCAGCTGCCACTGAGGATGAATGAAACTTCCTCCTCTGGGAAGCTATGGGAACCCATGAAAACTCTCAGAGCTATCCCACGGAAGAGGTGAAAGAACTGGGGTATTGATACTCCAGTTGCCATCAGGACTGCTTCTGTAAAACAGGGTTAATGCTGGCCTGCTGCTCTGAGTAGAGTGGGCCTCCATAACTTTGGAAAAAGCCTTCAGCTAAAGGAACTGGTAGTAGGAGGGCAGATGGCTTACACCCAAGGAGGCAGGGCACTGACATCGTGTCCTATAGGTAACTACTGTCTCAGTGTGCCCAGAATTAAGGGGCTTCTGACATGTACTTTCAGGTTTTATTCTGCATTGTTCTAGTTTGTTTGTTTGTTTTTGTTTTTTGTTTGTTTGTTTTGTTTTTTACTATAGAATGTTATACTCACCAGATAGATAGAAAGGGGAAGTGAGAAATCACCCCCCAGGGGAGTTGGCCATGCCACAGTCGTTCACCTCCAGTCTCCTCTTGTGATTTTGGGCACACACACATGTGCTGGTGTGATTCCAAGCTGCTGGGTCTGGGACTTGAACCACGCAGTCAGCCATGTGGGATCCAGTGCCTTAAACTACTCGTCATCTGCTGCTGAGCTGGGACTTTCAGTTTTAAAACTGGAAAGGTCTAAGACAGGCCAGGAAGGTCCCAAACAAACAAGGACAAGGCATTCACCAAGCATTAAGGGCAATGTGGACATGGAGAACTAAAGCTCATCTATTGTCTTAACAACGTGTAAAGTGGAGTGACAGGTGCTAAGAACATCCTGGACTTAGTGGTGACTGGTTGCATTGTATAATTTCATGGATAGACTAATACTCCTGAGTTGTACACTTTAAAAGAATGTGTTGCAAAATCCCAAGAGGAGCATGGAGGAGAAGGATTGTGGTGTGGCCAGTGCCCTAGGGGATGATTTCTCACTTTCCCTCTCTATGTCTTTCTCTAGTAAGCACATGTGCCCTATGGCAAAAACCCTAAAAAGAAAAAACGATGCATTGTATGGTATGAAGTATATATCAATGAAAATGATTTACATGGGGCCAGCAGGGGCTACATGGCTTACTGCGTTTCAAGTCCTGGACCTAAAACCTTGAAGAACCATGCTAGGCATGTGTGCATGCATGTTCAAAATTCCAAGAGGAAATGGAGGGTAAGGGATTGAGGCATGGCCATTACCTTAGAGGATGATTTTTCACTTCCCCTCTCTCCAATTGTCCCTGTCTCTCTTCAGTGAATACACACATCCTATGGCTAAAACCTAAAAAAAATAATAACAATAAGATTCATGCAAGGACAGACATATAGATCAATGAAACAGAATAGGGAAT
>NW_006159839.1:42900-44184 GCF_000334495.1 Tupaia belangeri chinensis | reverse complement strand
CTCTCTCTCTCTCTCTCTGGTCAAATTAAAACCAATGAATGAATAAATAAAATTAAAAGAAATCATTCTTTTTCTTAGAAAAAAAAAAAAGACGTGACTCTAGGGACTCTGACTCCAGCCTACGTCTAAATGACAAAGAGATGAACGAGGCCAGAAAAGATTTCTGCAGCTGCGTGGTGAAGGAGAAGGGGAGAAGGAGAGATTGGTCTGTGTACCCCATCAGGAGGCTGTTACAAGGATCCTGGAAAGACTCTACGAAAGGCCTGGAGTAATGAGTGGAGAGCAGGGTAAGAAACCCCATCTTCCATTCCAGTAATGCTTTCCTGCTCACCGTGTCATGGGACAGACCAGACAGCCTGCCTGTGCTCTTTCTTTTTGCCATAGGGCATGTGTGTTGGCCAAAGAGAGGAGAGAGGCATAAAGAAGCAAAGGAGAAATCACCCCTTAGGGGAAATGGCCACACCACAATCCCTTCTCCTCCATCCTCCTCTTGGGACTTTCGGCATGCATGCCCATAATCAAGCATGGGGTCAGGGACTTGAACCACTCAGTCGGCCATGTGGGACCCAGCTGTCTTAACGACCACACCAGCTGCTGGCCCCAATCTTTTCAAGACTGGATGAGGCACACCCGCATTGGGGAGGGCAGTCCACTTTACTCGGTCTTCCCGTTTCAACATGACAATGTTAGCATCACCCAGAAATATCCTCCCAGAGTCCACAATAATGTTTACTCAAGTGTCTGGGCCCTCTGTGGCCCAGTCAGGGTGACATAACATTAACCATCACAAGTCAAAATGTATCTTATGCTAATGGCTTAAACTACTGCTATTGATGTTCTCCTAGTTCTGGAGCCTGGAGTCCAAGATCGGGCTCTGGTCCGGGCTCTCTTCCTGGTTTGCAGATGGCCGCCTTCTTACTGCATCCTCACACGGTAGACAGAGAGCCCTGGGGTCCCTTTCTCTTATCGTAAGAACCTCATGACCTCATCTAAACCTCCCAAAGGCCTCATCTCCATCTCACACTGGGGATAAGGCTTCAACCTTACATTCTAGGGGGGCCATAACAGCGTGCAAGAGGAGAGAGGTGTCTTTTAGCATGACTCCCCTCCAAGGGCTGAAGAACCTCCAGCCACTCTGACCACAACGTGAAGGCCCACCCCTCCAATCCAGTCCCTGCCTGCTTTCTGGAACGTCCCCCCATGTCCTGCTCCCCCACAATCACCCTCTGCCCCGCAGGTGCCCCGTGGCTGGTTCCACGCCGTGGAGAAGAGAGAATCCGGTCA
>NW_006159839.1:36349-42095 GCF_000334495.1 Tupaia belangeri chinensis | reverse complement strand
GTTCGAGTCCTGGACCCGGTGGCTTAAATTTACGCCGACTATGTGTGTTGCGTGCCCAAGATCCTGAGAGGAGAATGGAGGAGAAGGGATTTCAGCTGGCCATCCCCCCTGGGGGGTGATTTCTCACTTTCTGTCTTTCTGGGGAGCACACACGCCCTATAGCAAAAACCTCTCCAAAAAAAAAAAAAAGAAAGAAAGAAATCAGCATTTGTGCATTAAAGAAAAGAGATAGGAAAGAAATCAACGGCACTATTAAGAGATGAGGCGAGTAAAGGGTTGTGTCAAAATCTGATAAACATTTTGGGACCAGCAGATGGCGTAATGGTTACATTGCTGGACTCCCACATAGTTGACAACAGTTCAAGCCCTGGACCCAGTGGCTTAAAACTCACGCCAGGCGTGTATGTGTGCATGTCCAAAATCCTGAGAGGAGAATGGAGGAGAAGGGATTCTGGTGTGGCCATCCCCCTGGGGGGTGATTTCTTACTTTCTGTCTTTGTCTCTTTGGTGAGAGCATGTGCCTTATAGCAAACATCTTTCTCTAAAAAAAAAAAGAAAGAAAGAAAAAAAATCTGACAAACCTTTTAACTTTGATGAACGAAACATGCACCATCTATGTCAGTCCTGGGATGTGATCCGCGCTGAACTGTGAGGGAGTGGGAATTGTCACAACCTTTGAGCTGCCAGAATCCAAGAAGTCTTCTCAAGAAGACTGAATAAAGTGTGATTTTTTTTTTCCTCCTTGTTAACTTAAGAACTAATCATGTTATAATGCTGACCAGGTGTGACACACCGATTTCTCTTTAAAAATACTTTCCAGGGAGCTAATTTTGAAAACATAATGGGATAATGTGTTTCTTTCAGTACCAAACCTAATTAATTTCAGTGACTCATAAATGCTAGGGTGAAAAATTAGAATATTAAAGCTCCATTTGTTTAAGATAGAAATTATGTTTCTTCTTAGTAGACATCCTATTGTTTGGGACATAAATTTCTCTTTGAAGTAAGGTTAGAGGATTTCTCACAATACTCAGAGGTAGATACTTTAAATTCCCATTTTCAGATGGGGAAGATAAGGTTTAGCAAGGTTCAGTGACTTGCCAAGTTCTTTTTTTTTTTTTTTTTTTTTTTTTTTTTTTTTTTTTTTATGCTATAGGGCATGTGCACTTGCCAGAAAGACAGAGAGACAGAAAGCAAAAAACCATCCCCCAGGGGGATGGCCAGGCCGCAATCCCTTCTCCTCCATTCTCCTCTTGGAATCTTGGGATCTTGGGCATGCGCGTGCATGTACTGACTTGAGTTTAAGCCACCAGGTCCAGGAGTCAAACCACCGTCAAATACATGGGAGTCCAGCAACATTGCCATTACGCTAACTACTGGTCCCTTCTTTTTTATTAAGTACTTTTTTTAGGTTTTTGTCAAAGGCACATGGACTTTTATCAAAGGCACATGGACTCACCAGAGAGGAGAGAGACAGAGAGAGGGAAAGTGAGAAATCACCCTTGCCGGTGTGTGTGTTGGGGTGTGGGTGGCCACGCCACGATCCCTTCTCTTCCATTCTCCTCTCAGGACTTTGGGCACATACACACATGCATGAATTTCAAGCCATTATGTCCAGGACTTGAACCATGATCAACCATGTGAAAATCCAGCGGGCTCAACCATCATACCATCTGCTGGGCCCCACTACAATTTTTATTTATTTATTTATTTATTTATTTTTTAGAGTTTTTTTTTTTTTTTTTTTCCCTATGGGGCATGTGCACTTGCTGGAGAGACACACACACAAACAGAGAGAGAGAGAGAAGGGGGGGGAAATGAGAAATCACACCCAGGATAATGGCCAAGCTGCAATCCCTTCCCTTCCATTCTACTCTCAGGATTTGGGGCACACACTCGCATGCTTGCTAGAGACAGAGAGAGAGAGAGAGAGAGGGAGTGAGATACTGATAGGGAAAGGACCTTGGGTACACACACACATGTACCTGCTACAATTTTTTTAATTGCTTGAGAGTATATGCACTCACCAGAGATAGAGAAAGTGAGACAGCACCCCCTCTCCCCCCAGTGGGGTGTGGTTATGCCACAATCCTCTTTCCTCCATTCCTTCTTCGTCAGGGGATTTTGGGAATGCATAAACATGCCCGACAGTTTTCAAGCTGCCGGGTCCAGGATTTAAATTGCAGTTGGCCACGTGGGATCCCTCTCCCAGCGCACAGCCCTTAACCTCTGTGCTACCGGGTCAGCCAGCCGTTATTCCTGTTAGTAAGTGACAGAGATGGTACCCTGATCCAGGGCTACATCTCGCAGAATCATGACTCTTAAAAATCCACCACTGGGGGGACCAGCAAGTGATGTGGTAGTTAAGGCGCTGGATACACTCCCACATGGCCGAACACAGTTCAAGTCTCCGACCTGGTGGCTTGCTTTCTCATGTTCTCTCTCTCTTTATCTCTCTCTCTCTGTGCCTCTCTGGTCATATTAAAATAAAATGGGACCAGCAGTTAGCGTAATGGCTACGTCACTGAACTCCCATGTAGCCGCCCGCAGTTCAAGTCCCAGACCCGGTGGTTTAAACTCACACTGGGTGTGTGTGCGTGTGTGCCCAAGATCCCTAGAGGAGAATGGAGGAGAAGGGATTGCCATGTGGCCATCCTCCCTGGGGAGTGATTTTTCACTTTCTGTCTCTCTGTCTCTCTCTTTCTGGTAAGCACACGTGCCCTATAGCAAAAACCTCTCCAAAACAAAAAAGAAAAGAAAAAAAGAAAAAACAAAAGAAAATGAATAAATAAAATTAAATAAATAATTCTTTTAAAAAACAAAACAAAACAAAACACCACTGGGCCAGCTGGTGGCGTGCTGGTTAAAGTACTGGATTTAATATGGCTGACAGCGCAGTTTGAGTGCCTGACACGGTGACTTGAAAACACTCCACTTGCATGTCCATGCATGCCCTAAATCCTGAGAACAGAATGGACTAGTTGAGATTGTGGTGAGGCCATTCCCCTGGGAGGTGATTTCTCACTTCCTCCCTCTCTCTCTCTTTCTCTCTCTCTCTGTGGCAAGCGCACATGCCCAGTAGCAAAATCTAACAACAACAACAACAACAAAATCCATCACTGAATTCCACAATGCTAAGCTTGAGATTTTAAATAAGGTGTAACTTCCCGATGCTGACATCCGAATAAAGCGAAGTTTGGCTGAGTCCCGTTCAGGCTGGTTTGGAACGCACCTCACTGCCTCATCAAAACTGGCTGGAGTCTGTGAAGTGGGTGAAATCGAGCAGATTTATAATGCATATAGCTGGTTCTTTCTTAGTATGACTTCGGGAGCCCTTGTAAGACTTTTTCTTGAGAGATCCTTTTCCCTATTAGATGATCTCTAAAGTTCTGCTATTAAATATTAATTCTTCTAACCCAGGTTTTTGTTTGTTTGTTTCATTTGTAAGTACATGTGCTTGCCAGTCAGAGAGAGAGAAGGTGAGAAATCACCCCCCTGGGGGATGGCCATGCCATTCTGCTCTTGGAATTTGGGGCACACAGGCCTGGGATGATTTTTTTTTTTGGGGGGGTGAGAGATTTTTGCTATAGGGCACGTGCACTCGCCAGACAGACAGAGAGAGACAGAGAGACAGAGAACAAGAAATCACCCCCAAGGGGAATGGTCATGCCACAATCCCCTCTCCTTCATTCTCCTCTCGGGATCTTGGGCACACACGCACAAATGCACCTGGCATGAGTTTTTTTAAGCCACCAGGTCCAGGATGCGAACTGTGGTCAACTACATGGGAGTCCAGCGACATAGCCATTACGCTAACTGCTGGTCCCACCTGGTGTGATTTTTAAGCCACTGGGTCCAACCCTTGAACCACACAGTTGGCTCTGTGGGAACCAGCCGCCTTAACCTTCATGCCACCTGCTGGCTCATCCTAGACCATTTTTATCGCCTTGTTAAAACACAGGTGATCGGGACTAGCAGATGGTGTAATGGTTACATCACTGGACTACCAAGTAGTCGATTGTGGTTCAAATCCTTGACCTGGCAGCTTAAAACTCACATGTGGCATGTGTGCATATATGCCCAAAATCCCAGGAGGAGAATGGAGAAGGGATTGAGGCATGGCCATCACTCCTGAGGGGGGTGGTGGTGGTGATTTCTCGCTTTCTATCTCTCTGGCAAGTGCATGCGCCCAATAGCAAAAATCCCCCTAAAAAAATTTACAATTGAGGGACCAGCAGGTGGTGTGGTGGTTAAAGGTGCTGGATTCCCACCTGGCTGATTGCTGTTCAAGTCCTGGACCTGGTGGCTTGCTTTCTCACTTTCCCTTTCTCTATTTCTCTGTCTCCGGTCAAATAAAAAAAAAAATAGCAAATGGAATTAAATAAATAGATAATTCTTTAAAAAAATACAATTGATCAAGCATTCAAATGTGGATGTATATACCCTTTCTAAGGATGGGATTGAGGAGAGAGAATAGAGGCAGATTGAGACAAGTCTTAGGGCAGGAGAGAGAGGGAAAAGGGAGAAGGGGGGCGGTGGGGGTGGGGGGAGGTTTAGGGCCTAAATGACAAATCACCTTCTTAGTTGCTGAAGAGCTGATTCACACAAGGAGGACTCTTGGGGTTAGTGATGATTTTGTTTTGAATGGAGAGAATGATGACATCAAGAGGATCCAATTTCTCTCTTTAAGAACAGCTACAAATACAACATGATTTGGAGACTAGCTCCCCACAGCTTGGAGAAATAGCCCTGCATCTGTTTCCTCTTTCTCTATGACCTTGAGCAAGTCATGCAAACCTGACTCCTAGACTGAATTTTAATGTGAATTACTGTCAGCAGGGGCAAACAGGAAGGGCTAGAAGTAAGAATCGGCTTGGATTCCACATGGTCAACTGCAGGGGTTCGAGTCCCAGACCTCATGCTTAAAAATCACACTGGGCACATGTGCGTGCATGTACCAAATCCCAAGAGGAGAATGCAAAGGGGCGTGCGTGTGATCACACCCCCTGTGGGGCACTTCCTCAGTTTCCCTTTCTCTCTCTCGCTGACAAGTGCATGCTCCCTATAGCAAAAACAAAACAAAACAAAGTTATTTAAAAACTGGGCAGAGGGGCTGGCAGGTGGTGTGCTGGTTAATGGCACTGGACTCCCACATGGCTGACCACGGTTCGAGTCTTGGGCCTGGCAGCTTGCTTCTTCACTTTCTGTCTCTTCTCTCTCTCACTCTGTCCCTCTCTGGTCAAATTAAAATAAATAAAGTTAAAAAAAAAAAAAGAAGAAGAAAGAAAAAGAGAAAACAAGGTATTTCTCCTGGATAAAATACCTCACTTCTCAAAAAAAAAAAAAAAAAGAAAAAGGCAGGTAGGGCTGGCAGTTGGCCTGATGGTTAAGGTGTTGGACTCCCACATGGCCCACTGCAATTTCAGCCCTGGGCCCAGCAGCGTGAAAATTATGCTGGGTGAATGTGTGTCTGTGTCCAAGAGGAGAAGGGATTGCAGTATGGTCATCCCCCCTGGGGAGTGATTCTCACTCTCTGTCTCTCTCAGTCTCTGGCGAGTGTACACATCCTATGGGAAAAAACTAAAACAAAACAAAAAACCCATAAACTGGGCAGAGGATATTTTGAAACACTCTGAATCTCTCCTAGTCTTAAGCCCTCCAAGAGCTTATCCATGTTGGACATACTTCACACAAGGTTAAAATCAAATGTCCTTCCAGAGACTTTGGAACTCCCGGTGGCTTTTCT
>NW_006159839.1:33490-34760 GCF_000334495.1 Tupaia belangeri chinensis | reverse complement strand
CTCTCAAAATAAATAAATAAATAAATAATAAAAAATAAAAAGGAAGTAATTAAAAAAAAATAAAAAGAGGGGCCAGCAGGTGGTGTAATTGTTAAGATGCTGGACACTCCCACATGGCCAACTACAGTTAGAGTCCTAGACCTGATGGCTTCCTTTCTCCCTCTCTCTCTGTCTCTCTATCTCTCTCTGGCCAAAATTAATATAAATAAATGAATAAATAAAATTAAATAAATAATTCTTAAAAAAAGAACACATTTAAAGAGAACTTTAGGTTTTACAACAAAGATAAGTGAATGCTTTTTCACCTTTTTCACCAATGACACAGCTTGGGAAGACAGAGATTCCTCCTCTGTGAGGACTAAATACAAGATATTAATGTTGGGAATTTCCCAGTTAATGTCTTTTAAAATAATTTTTAATTAATTATTATTATTTAATTTGCTATAAGGCATGAGCACACGCCAGAGAGAGAGAACAAAGAGAGAGAGAGAGAAAGTGAAAAAGCAAGCCACCAGGTCTGGGACTCAAACCATGGTTGGCAATGTGGGAGTCCAACAACTCAACCACCATGCCACCTGTTGGCCTCTGAAATCCTTCTCAGGGCAGCTGATTTAGACTGTGTCTCAGCTTAGGGAGTAGCAATAGATGGATCACACAGCTGATTGTAGAGAAACTAAGCAGGGCCCTGAGCACCCATAGCCATTTGTACAGTTGGTGAAAGCCAAGGTTTGACACAGTCTTTCTAACCCTGGGGATAGCAGGCACCTTGTCATCACATGATCATGATGGAAAGGAGGAAAACATTGATGAAAATGAAAACTGAGACTGGCACAATGGGAAGGTACTGCTTGGGAGAAGATGGATGCCTCATGGTGACCATGGTTTGAGTCCTCGACCTGCTTGGTTTGAGACAAGTTAGACGTGCATGTGCATGCCCCAAACCAATGAACTGGAAGACTGAAGGAAGGGAACCATGGCATGACCACACTCTGTGGAGGGTGCTCATCTCTCTGTCTCTCTCCTTTCTCTGTAGAGATGAGCCAGCTTGTGGTCTGGGGCTGGCTGAGGCTGGGGTTGGTGTCCACCACCACTCATTTCTTTTCTTTAGGTCTGTACTAATCAGGATTTTTTTTTTTTTTTTTTTTTTGGAGAGATTTTCACTGTAGGGCGCGTGCGTTCGCCAGACAGACAGAGAGAGACATAGAGACAGAAAGCGAGAAATCACCCCCCAGGGGGGATGGTCACGCCGCAATCCCTTCTCCTCCATTCT
>NW_006159839.1:26310-33456 GCF_000334495.1 Tupaia belangeri chinensis | reverse complement strand
AGAGATGAGCCAGCTCATGGTCTGGGGCTGGCTGAGGCTGGGGTTGGTGTCCACCACCACTCATTTCTTTTCTTTAGGTCTGTACTAATCAGGATTCTTTTGATTGCAAGTGACAGAAATGCAACCTAAGCCTGTATAAACAAAAAGAGGAATTTCTTGTCTCAGCAAGGAAAATGTGAACATTCTTTTATCTGTTTGTTTGTTTGTTTGTTTGTTTCTATGTGTATGTGCTCATCAGAGAGGGAGAAAGCAGTCCCCAGTGAGACACAGCTTCACTTCAATCTCCTTTCCTCCAACCCTTCTGTCAGGATGTGGGGTATGCACATACATGTCCCCAGGGTGTTCCTTAAGACACCAGGGTGGGGATTTGAACCCCCCCCCATTGGCCATGTGGTATCTCTCTGAACTACTAGGCCAGGAGGGTGGTCCCAGCCTTTATTATATAAAATGCAGGGAAAGTTAGATTTCAGGAAGATGTGGCATCAGGGCTTAGTGCCAAGGTTTGTTGATTTTGTTTTTGTTTTGTTTTGTTCATTTTTCATTTAATTTTATTTATTATTATTATTTTAAATGTGCTACAGGGCACATGTGCTCATCAGTGAGAGAGAGAGAGAGAGAGAGAGAGAGAGAGAGAGAGAGAGAGAGAGAGGGAGAGAAAGAGAGCCAGGGTTTGAACCATGGTTGGTCATGTGGGAGTCCATCTCCCCAACCACCACGCCACCTGCTGGTCCTTGCTCTTTTTCTCAGCAGGTTGATGCCATTTTGTTTCAAGTATATTTATTTGTGTCTTCCATGAGCAAAAGGGTCAACACCCTAGCGGAGTCTTGATATCACGATCCACCCTCAGCTTCAGCCAGCCCAGCGTGTCTGGGGGTCTCCTGACAGGAACTCGGAACCCCATGTGTGCCAGCCTGTCGGAGTGTCGTGGTACCACTCTGCCGCCAACCGGCCTCTGTTGGTATCATTCTCTGACAGGCCAGCTTCTCTTCCTGTGGGTGTGTTGGAGGCCATGGAGATCGCTCAGATCTCCTGGAGAATGCAGTGAGAACACACCTGAGGGAACTGAGGCCATGGAAGCTTCACCACCATCCCTCCAGCTGCGGCAGTCCTTTGCCCACCATCCCTCCAGCTGTGGAAGTCCATTGCCTGGATTAATCCTGAGACTGTGTGCTGCTCCCAGCCAGTGACTGCAAGTGTGGGGCCCATTCTTAGAAGGCCTAGTACCCTCTGACGGCCAATTTTAGCTTGAGGGCTCCCCAGGGGCCTTGCCAAAATCCCTTGGGTCATGTGGTAGTCCGGGATTCTACTTTCTTGCTCTTTGCCTGGGATTAGACTTGGATTGTTATCTGTCTGTTTTCCCAATCCGTCCCATTTTCTCTCATATAATTCACCTACTGACTTCCCTGTACACCGAACTCTGCTTTAGTGTGTGTCTTGAGGGCTGTACCACTAGACTCCTTGAAGGGTGTGTGTCGTGGGGAGCAGAGGGGACCAAGCAGCCTCGCTGTCCCCCTGTGGGTCCACAGCAGCAGCTCACTGAGACCACATTCCTCTTAGACTGTTTCCAGCCCATACCTGAGCATGGTGAGGCTCTACTGGTGACCCTGTCTTCTTCTTCGTCTTCTTTTTTAAGCAAGACTATTTTATTTTTAAATTTAAGGTTATGTATTATTACTATTTTAAATTTGACCAGAGAGAGAAAGAGAGAGAGAGAGTGAGAAAGCAAGCTGCCAGGTTCGGGATACAAACCGTGGTCAGCTGGGTGGCAGTTCACTGCTTGAACCACCACGCCACCTGCTGGCCCCACTGGCCCAGTCTTCTAATGGGCAACTTTAGCTTAGCAATGCCCAGAGATCTGGCCTAAACTTCCTTAGATCTGTGCGGCAGTCTGAGACTCTTCCCAACCAAGTCTCCTCTCTTCCCCGTCACCTTTCAGAGCTGTGAACTCCCTTCCCATCTGAGGCTCTCCCCACCCTACTCCTGCAACGTCTCCATAGGAAATCTCTTCCTCGTCCCTGGCCACAGCGCCTGCTCTTCGGAAGACCTGAATTGACACAGGTGGTCAAAAGGGCTCCAAATAAGTCTTACGTTCTTTCCATATAATTCCCACCACCAGAAAGACTAAGTGTTACTATTTATTATAAACTTAAAAAACAAACAAACAAAAAACCTCCCAGAGAAAGACTGATTAGCTTGCCCTGAGTCAGGTCGACCAACTAACTGTAATCAAGAGAGTGAGTCATGTCAAAACATGGCAGTGGGGCCGGCAGGTGGCGTGGTGGTTCAGGGCGCTTGGACTCCCACATGGCTGACAGTGGTTCAAGTCCAGGTCCTGGTAGCTTGCTTTCTCACTTTCCTTCTCTCTCTCTTACTCTGTCCCTCTGGTCAAATGTAAATAAATAAATAAAGTTAAGTAAAATAATTCTTAAAAATAAATGGCAGCCATGTGGATGGAATATGAGAGAAACTACCCAAGAGCAAGTTGGGCAGGAGGATGCCAGGTAGACAACCTGATACGATTTTCCACCGTGTCTTGGAAGATTGCAGGTTCTCAGAACCCCTGGGAAATCTACAGCTTTAAGAGGAGGCTCTTCCTTACACCTTGTCATCTGGGATCTTGAGGTTAACCATGATTGTCAACTTGGAGTAAAGTATTGGGGTAAAGTCCGGGAAAATGGCAGCAGTCAAGTCTGGGCCAGGTTCCCTGAAATGGGAGTGGGATGACAGGAGAGGCACATACGGCAGTAGGGCCGGCAGGTGGCGTGGTGGTTAAGGGCGCTGGATTCCCACATGGCTGACAGTGGTTCAAGTCCCAGTGCTGCTAACTTGTATATTCACAATTCTGTTGGAGACAGCCTTCTCTGAGTCCCCCTTATGGGAGAGAAAAGACAAAATGCTTGCCCACCACAATGGAGATGCAAAGAAACAAACATTCAGGAGCTCTGGGGTAAACATGCCAGGAGAAAAGACAAGATACAAGAACCCAGAAGGGCCAGAGGTGGACATCAAAGTCAAGGAACGGAGCCAGAAATGCAGGCCTGGGAGACAGGATCGATCGAAGCAGGTTCGGATCAGGTAGCCGTGGGGATCGACTGGCCCTGACGAATTGCCTAGCCTCCATTTATAGCTTGCTTTTAGCATCTGGCAGGAACGTGACGAGCGGGTGGGATGGCCTTGCTGACAGGTCCAGGGGTGGAGCTGCAGCACTGTGCAAAATGCCCACATTCAACTCTCACTGCAAGCCAAATGAAGCCACAGTGATAGATTTGGAAGCTTAATGGAATTTTCCCAGAGAAGTCAAGACCAGAGGCCCCATGCAAGTCAACAAAAATCTGTTCCTTCTTTTGAAAAGAGAGAGAATAATTGCAAAGAAGAGGATTTGAGGTATGGATTTGTTTCTTATGTATCTTTTGAGATAAAGGAGAGAGCTTGGTGGCTGCCAGACAGGAAGTGCAGACCTCGCCTCATAGTCAAGAAGGGGAAGTCAGAGCTCTAGGGTCCTGTGCAGCCCCTAGGCTGTGACACCCACTCTCTTCTGAGCACATGCAAGGTGACAGGCATTGGGTAAAGCGCTTTGCATGTATCACCTCTCTTTCTTTTCTTTTTTTCTTTTTTTTCTTTTTTGAGAGGTTTTTGCTATAGGGCGTGTGTACTCTCCAGAAAGAGAGAGAGAGACAGAGAGATAGGAAGTGAGAAATCACCCCCCAGGGGCGATGGCCATGCTGCAATCCCTTCTCCTTCATTCTCCTCTTGAGATTTTGGGCATGCACGCACATGCGCCTGGCGTGAGTTTAAGCCACCAGGTCCAGGACTCAAACTGAGGTTGACTGCATGGGAGTCCAGCAACATAGCCATTATGCCAATTGTTGGTCCTGCATTTCATTTATTATCATTATTATTATTTTTTAAATTTGACCAGAGAGAGACAGAGAAAGAGAAAGGGAAAGTAGGAAAGCAAGCCTCCGGGTCTGAGACTCGAACTGCAGTTGACTACATGGGAGTCCAACTCTGTAACCATTATGCCATCTGCTGGTCCTGTCTCACCTCTTTTAAACTCAGAAAATCCCGGGAGGTCGTTACTGTGACTTTTCCCATTTCACAGATGAGAACATCAAGGACCTTGTCAAGGTCACATAAATACCACATGGTCCTGGAATCTGAAAAGAAAGCCTATGTGATTAATCTCTGCACTCCGACATCTTCTGCCTGCTTTTAACTGTTCACTTTCTCAGCTATCTACATTTATGACTTGGTTTTTCTATGTAAGACGTGAATTTCCCCTTGAAAGTTATCTCCCAGCTAATCCCTGACTCGTCTAAGGCATTTTTCTATGTAGAAATGTCATGACTTTCCTGACAACCTAATAAAAGTCCTTTTGTAGTCTTGGAACATTTTTGGAGAGTTTTGTTTTTGTTTTTGTTTTTTTTTTGAGAGAAAGTGAGAAATCACCTCCCAGGGGGGATGGCCACGCTGCAATCCCTTCTCCTCCATTCTCCTCTCGGGATCTTGGGCACACACGCACACGCGCCCGGCATGAGTTTAAGCCACCGGGTCTGGGACTCGAACTGTGGTCGACTATGTGAGAGTCCAGCGACATAGCCATTACACTAACTTCTGGTCCTGTCTTTTAATGTTTTTGAGCTTTTTTAAAATAAATGATTTCTGGGCTAGCCATGATGTAGTGGTTAAAGTGCTGGATTCTTACAGGACCCACCACAGTTGTGTCCCAGACCTGGTGACTGGCTTTCTCGCTCTCTCTCCCTCCCCGCATCCCCCATACCCCACTCTGTCTTTCTCTGGTGAGCACATGTGCCCTACAGCATTAAAAATAATAATCAGGATAAATAAATAAATAACTTTAAAAAGTTTATTTCTTCCCTGAATGAAAGAGACAGAGATAGAAAGAAATAAAGAGATGGACAGCACCCCGACGGGGGTGTTGATGTCGTGGTCCCAGATCACGGGCGTGTGTGTCCTCAGGCATGTCTCTGGTCACAACCCAGAAACTTCCTGTGTGAATCTGTCTTGCATATCATTGCATTTGACTGCAGCACCACCATCCAATACTTCCACCCCCCTACCCCAACCGGGTAGTATAGGCGAATGGCTCAAATTTTGAAATACAAGAAGGCTGGGCCAGCCAATGGCATGGTGGCTACGGTGGCTGGATCTCCCATGGCAGACTGTGCAGTTCGGGTCCTGGATTCAGTGACCGAAAAACACACTGGGCACAAGTGCATGTGTGTCTGAAGTTCTGAGAAGAGAATGGGGGAGAAGGGATTGCAGTGCAGCCATTCCTCTAGGGAATGCTTTCTCACTTTTCCTCCCTCTTTCTCTCTCTCTGCCTCTCCTTAGCAAACACATGTGCCCATAGCAAATTTTTAAAAATGAAAACAAAAAATCCAAAGGGCCGATAGGCTCTTCTCCTGGTCACCTCATTCTCTTATGCCTGAGGATTCAAAGCTCTGTGTTTCCTTTCTTCCATTCTCATCCCCTTTTTGCTACAGATTTGTTGGGTTTTCTGTTTACTGATTTTTTTTTTAGAGAGAGAGAGAGAGAGAGAGAGAGAGAGAAAGTGAGAAAGCAAGTCACCAGGTCCAGGACTTGAACCATGGTCAGCCATGTGGGAATGCCCAGTGCCTTAACCACCATGCCACCCGCTGGTCCTCTGTAAGTTTTCATATATCAGTGAAATTTGTCCTATGGCTGTAGTATGGATCACAAGTATTTTTCCTAGTTTGTATTTTGCTTTTTTAATTTGTGAAGGTTTTTTCTCTTTTTTTTCTAAAAAAGAGTTATTTTATTTATTTTTCTTCAATTTGACCAGAGAGAGAGAAAGAGAGAACAAGCTGCTGGATCTGGGACTCAAACCATGGTTGGCCACGTGGGAGTCCAACACCCTAACCACCACGTCATCTGCCAGCCCCTCTTTTTTCTTTTTTCCTATGGAGTTAAATCATCGTAGTTAAATTTATCGTTTTTAAAATTTTGACTTCTGTGATGTGTCATTCTTGGAAAGCTATTCTTTACTCCAAGATTATAAAATGAAATTCCCTACATTTTAATCTATTGCTATTTAGATTTTAGATTTTAGATTTTTTTTTTTTTAAGAGAGAGATTTTTGCTATAGGGTGCCTGTGCTCGCTGGAGAGACAGAGAGACAGAAAGCAAGAAGCCCTTGGGGAGATAGCCACGCTGCGATCCTTTCTTCTCCATTCTCCTCTCAGGATCTTGGGCACGCCCGCACATGTGTCTGGCTAAGTCCGGGACTCGAACCACAGTAGACTATGTGGGAGTCCAGTGAAGTAACCACTACACCATCACACCATCTGCTGGTCTCACCATTTAGATTTTGATCCATCTGGAAATTTTTGGATGTAACATGTAAGAGTTGGACCTAACTTAAAATTTGCCCTCAATAACAATCCAGTTGTTCCAATGTTTATTGAATAATTTTGTTCCCCAGTGATTTAAAATGCTACATACACTAGGTTTCTGGATACATTTAGGTTTATTTCTGAGTTGTTTTGTTTTGTTTTGTTTTTTAATTGTTACAAGGCATGTGTGTGCTTGCCAGAGAGGAGACCGCCTCCATGGGGGCTTGTCCCACCGCAATCCTCTTTCCTCCACTTTTCCATCTCGTCAGGATTTGGGGCACACATACACACATGTCTGGTATGGTTTTCAAGCTGCCAGGGCTGGATTCGACCCATGGTAGTTGGCCCTCTGGGATCTGACTCCTAAAACGTAGTAGTTAACCAGTGTGTTACAGGGCTAGCTCTGTTTCTGAACTTTCGACTTACTGATCTCTTTCTTAAAAGCATACTTGTTTATTTCATGAACGTGAGTGTGAGAGATACAACACCCTCAGCTGAGCCCTGATACCACGACCCACCTCCCGCCTTAGAGAGCCCGAGTCACGGGCACGTGTGCCCAGCTTACCCAGGAGGTCTCTGATGCAAATGGCCACCCTGCCCACGTGGGCATGCCCTGTGGGTTGCTGTGTTTCACTGCTGCACCTGTCTGCATACTGCACCACGGTGCTCAAGGAGCACACTGTTTAAACGGCAGCTTAATACCAGCTCCAGTGCCGACAAAGCTGCTCTTCCAACTGCTCCTTATTAGCATTCTCCCTGCCATTCCTGC
>NW_006159839.1:8783-9320 GCF_000334495.1 Tupaia belangeri chinensis | reverse complement strand
TTGCTGAACTCCCACATAGTCGACAACAGTTCAAGCCCTAGATCCAGTGACTTAAAATTCAAGCCAGGCATGTATGCGTGCATGTCCAAAATCCTGAGAGGAGATTGGAGGAGAAGGGATTGTGGTGTGGCCATCCGCCTGGGGAGTGATTTCTTACTTTCTTTCTCTGTCTGTTTGGTGAGAGCACACGCCCTACAGCAACAATCTTTCTCTAAAAAAAAAGGAGAAGAAAAAAAAAATCTGACAAACATTTTAACTTTGATGAACAAAACATGCACCGTCTATGTCAGTCCTGGGATGTGATCCGCGCTGAGCTGTGAGGGAGCGGGAATTGTCACAACCTTTGAGCTGCCAGAATCCAAGAAGTCTTCTCAAGAAGACTGAATAAAGTGTGATTGATTTTTCCTCCTTGTTAATTTAAGAACTAACCATGTTAAAATGATGACCAGGTGTGACACACCGATTTCTCTTTAAAAATACTTTCCAGGGAGCTAATTTCGAAAACATAATGGGATAATGTGTTTCTTTCAGTACCAA
>NW_006159839.1:7573-8700 GCF_000334495.1 Tupaia belangeri chinensis | reverse complement strand
AGTGTTTGTGGTTTTCCACTTTTTTTTTTTTTTTTTTTTTTTTTTTTTTTTTTTTTTTTTTTTTTTTTTTTTTTTTTATCCTATAGGGCACGTGTGCTTGCCAGAAAGGTAGAGAGACAGAAAGCAAAAAATCTTCCCCTCCTCAGGGGGGGATGGCCATGCCGCAATCCCTTCTCCTCCATTTTTCTCTGGGATCTTGGGATCTTGGTCATGCGCCGGCTTGAGTTTAAGCCACCAGGTCCAGGACTCAAACCATGGTTGACTACATGGGAGTCCAGCAACATTGCCATTACGCTAACTACTGGTTCCTTCTTTTTTAAGTACTTTTTTTAGGTTTTTGTCAAAGGCACATGGACTCACCAGAGAGGAGAGAGACAGAGAGAGGGAAAGTGAGAAATCACCCCTGCTGGTGTGTGTGTGGGGGGGATGGCCACGCCACGATCCTTTCTCTTCCATTCTCCTCTCAGGACTTTGGGCACATACACACATGCATGAGTTTCAAGCCACCATGTCCAGGACTTGAACCATGATCAACCATGTGAAAATCCAGCCCAGCGGGCTTAACCATCACTCCATCTGCTGGCCCCCACTACAATTTTTTTATTTTTTGGAAAGGTTTTTGCTATAGGGCACGTGCGCTCGCCAGACAGACAGAGAGAGAGAGACAGAAAGCAAGAAATCACCCCCCGGGGGGATGACCACATTGCAATCCCTTCTCCTCCATTTTCCTCTTGGGATCTTGGGCACACACGCACACGTGCCCGGCATGAGTTTAAGCCACCAGGTCCGGGATGCGAACTGCAGTCGACTACGTGGGAGTCCAGCGACATAGCCATTATGCTAACTGCTGGTCCCCCCACTACAATTTTTTTAATTGCTTGACTTGAGAGTACATGTACTCACTGGAGAGAGAGAGAGAAAGTGAGACAGCACCCCCTCTACCCCCAGTGGGGTGTGGTTATGCCACAATCCTCTTTCCTCCATTCCTTCTTCGTCAGGATTTTGGGAATGCATAAACATGCCCGACAGTTTTCAAGCTGCCGGGTCCAGGATTTAAATTGCAGTTGGCCACGTGGGATCCCTCTCCCAGCGCACAGCCCTTAACCTCTGTGCTACCGGGTCAGCCG
>NW_006159839.1:5124-7173 GCF_000334495.1 Tupaia belangeri chinensis | reverse complement strand
TTTTTCACTTTCTGTCTCTCTGTCACTCTCTGTCTTTCTGGCAAGCACATGTGCGCTACAGCAAAAATCTCTCCAAAACAAAAAAGAAAAGAAAAGAAAACAAAATAAAATGAATAAATAAAATTAAATAAATAATTCTTTAAAAAAAAAAAAAAAGAAAGAAAGAAAAGAAACACCACTGGGGCCAGTTGATGGCGTGGTGGTTAAAGTACTGGATTTAATATGGCTGACAGCGCAGTTTGAGTGCCCAACACGGTGACTTGGAAATACTCCAAATGCATGTCCATGTATGCCCCAAATCCTGAGAACAGAACAGACAAGTTGGGATTGTGGCGAGGCCATTCCCCATGGGAGGTCATTTCTCACTTCCTCTCTCTCTCCCCCTTCCTCTCTCTCTCTGGCAAGCACACATGCTGGGTAGCAAAATCTAACAGCAACAACAACAACAAAATCCATCACTGAATTCTAGAACGCTAAGCTTGAGATTTTAAATAAGGTGTAACTTCCAATGCTGACATCTGAGTAAAACGAAGTTTGGCTGAGTCCCGTTCAGGCTGGTTTGGAACACACCTCACTGCCTCATCAAAACTGGCTTGAGCCTGTGAAGTGGGTGAAATCGAGCTGATTTATAATGCATATAGCTGGTTCTTTCTTAGTATGACTTCGGGAGCCCTTGTAAGACTTTTTCTTAAGAGATTGTTTTCCCTGTTACATGATCTCTAAAGTTCTACTATTAAATATTAATTCTTCTAACCCAGGCTTTTGTTTGTTTGTTTCCTTTGTAAGTACATGTGCTTGCCACTCAGAGAGAGAGAAGGTGAGAAATCAACCTCCTGGGGATGGCCATGCCATTCTACTCTTGGAATTTGGGGCACACATGCCTGGCATGACTTTTAAGACACTGGGTCCACTAGTGACCCTTGAACCACACAGTTGGCTCTGTGGGAACCAGTCACCTTAACCTTCATGCCACCTGCTGGCTCATCCCAGACCATTCTTATCTCCTTGTTAAAATACAGTTGATCGGGATCAGCAGTTAGCGTAATGGCTATGTTGCTGAATTCCCATGTAGCCAACCACAGTCTGAGTCCCAGATCCACACTGGGTCCACTAGTGACCCTTGAACCACACAGTTGGCTCTGTGGGAACCAGTCACCTTAACCTTCATGCCACCTGCTGGCTCATCCCAGACCATTCTTATCTCCTTGTTAAAATACAGTTGATCGGGATCAGCAGTTAGCGTAATGGCTATGTTGCTGAATTCCCATGTAGCCAACCACAGTCTGAGTCCCAGATCCAGTAGCTTAAACTCACATCAGGCATGTGTGCATGCATGCCCAAGATCTCGAGAGGAGAATGGAGGAGAAGGGATTGCGGCGGCGGCTCCATCCCCCCTGGAGGGTGATTTCTCGCTTTCTATCTGTCTGTCTTTCTGGTGAGCGCATGTGCCCTATAGCAAAAACCTCTCAAGAAAAACAAAACAAAACAAAACAAAACAAACACACAAAAAAAAACCACAGTTGATCAGGACTAGCAGATGGTGTAATGGTTACATCGCTGGACTCCCATGTAGTCAATCGTGGTTCAAATCCTTGACCTGGCAGCTTAAAACTCACACGTGGCATGTGTGCGTATATGCCCAAAATCCCAGGAGGAGAATGGAGAAGAAGGGATTGTGGCATGGCCATCAATCCTGGGGGTGGAGGGTTGATTTCTTGCTTTCTATATCTCTGGCAAGTGCATGCACCCTATAGCAAAAATCCCTCTAAAAAAATTTTTTTTAAAGTACAATTGAGGAGCCAGCAGGTGGTGTGGTGGTTAAAGGTACTGGATTCCCACGTGGCTGATTGCTATTTGAGTCCTGGACCTGGTGGCTTGCTTTCTCACTTTCCCTTTCTCTCTTTCTCTGTCTCTGGTCAAGTTAAAAAACAAAATAGCAAATGGAATGAAATGAATAGATAATTCTTTTAAAAAATACAGTTAATCAAGGGACCAGCAGTTAGCATAATGGCTATGTCGCTGGACTCCCACGTAGTCGATCCCGGGTCG
>NW_006159839.1:0-4922 GCF_000334495.1 Tupaia belangeri chinensis | reverse complement strand
AAAAAAAAAAAATAGAGTTGATCAAGCATTCAAATGTGGATTTATACACCCTTCTAAGGATGGGTTTTCCTGGAAAGAGGGAGTGAGGAGAGAGAATAGAGGCAGATTGAGATAAGCCTTAGGGCAGGAGAGAGAGGGAAAAGGTGGGGGGTGGGGGGTGGTGGACGGTTGAAAGCCTAAATGACAAATCACCTTCTTAGTTGCTAAAGAGCTGATTCACACAAGGAGGACTCTTAGGGTTAGTGATGATTTCGTTTTGAATTGAGAGAAAAATGACATCAAGAGGATCTAATTTCTCTCTTTAAGAACAGCTACAAATACAACACAATTTGGAGACTAGCTCCTGACAGCTTGGAGAAATAGCCCTGTGTCTGTTTCCTCTTTCTCTGTGACCTTGAGCAAGTCACACAACCCTGACACCTGGACTTAGTTTTAATGTGAATTACTGTCAGCAGGGGCAAACAGGAAGGGCCAGAAGTAAGAACTGGCTTGGATCCCACATGGTCAACTGTAGGGGTTGAGTCCCAGACCCCATGCTTAAAAATCACACTGGGCTCATGTGCATGCATGCCCCAAATTCCAAGAGGAGAATGCAAAGGGGTGTGCCTGTGATCACACCCCCTGTGGGGCACTTCTTCAGTTTCCCTTTCTCTCTCTCACTGACAAGTGCATGCTCCCTATAGCAAAAACAAAACAAAACAAAACAAAGTTATTTAAAAACTGGGCAGAGGGGCTGGCAGATGGTGTGCTGGTTAATGGTGCTGGACTCCCACATGGCTGACCACGGTTTGAGTCTTGGGCCTGGCGGCTTGCTTCTTCACTTTCTGTCTCTTCTCTCTCTCGTTCTCCACGTAGTTGACCGTGGTTCGCGTCCCGGACCTGGTGGCTTAAAACTCACACTGGGCACGTGTGCGTGCATGCCGAAGATCCTGAGAGGAGAATGGAGGAGAAGGGATTGCTGTGTGACCATCCCCCCTGGGGAATGATTTCTCGTTTTCTGTCTCTATGTCTCTCTCTGTCTGGCTAGCGCTCACACCCTGTAGCGAAAACCTCTCCAAAAAAAAAAAAAAGAAAGAAAGAAAAAGAAAAATAAAAAACAAGGTCTTTCTCCTTGATAAAAGACCTCACTTCTCCTTTAAAAAAAAATTACTGGGCAGATAGGGTTGGCAGTTGGCCTGGTGGTTAAGGTGTTGGACTCCAACATGGCCCACTGCAATTTCAGACCTGGGCCCAGCAGCGTGAAAATTGTGCTGGGAGAATGTGCGTATGTGTCCAAGAGGAGAAGGGATTGCAGCGTGGCCATCCTCTCTGGGGAGTGATTTCTCACTCTCTGTCTCTCTCAGTCTCTCTCTGGCAAGTAAACATCCTATAGAAAAAGAAAAAAGAAAAAAACTTAAATAAAAAAACATAAACTGGGCAAAGGATATTTTGAAACACTCTGAATCTCTCCTAGTCTTAAGCCCTCCAAGAGCTTATCCATGTTGGACGTACTTCACACAAGGTTAAAATCAAACGTCCTTCCAGAGACTTTGGAACTCCTGGTGGCTTTTCTGTTTCCTATCTGTTCTGTTAGTCATTGCACCTTCTGTTCGTCATTACAGGAATGACCATTAGCAGGTCAGTCTCAGTTGCCCTTTCAGCATTCTTTTTTTTTTTTTTTTAAGAGAGATTTTTGCTATAGGGCACATGTGCTCACCAGAGAGACAAAGAGAGGCAGAGAGACAGAAAGTGAGAAGTCATTCTTCTCCATTTTCCTCTAGGATTTTGGGCACACACACGCATACACGCCCAGCGTGAGTTTTAACTCACCGGGTCTGGGACCTGAACCACGGTCAACTACGTGGGAGTCCAGGAGCTTAACCATTACATCATCTGCTGGTCCCCCTTTTAGCAATCTTGATCAGCCAGAGAACTCTCTGCCATGTTCCCTCTCCTCAAGGGTCCTTTCTCACCTTTGGTTGAAGCCAGAAGGAGAAAGGAACAGTTACGTAACGGTGTGATTACACCAATACCGCAAACTCCTTTTTTCCCCAATTACCACATTTTCTGACAGCTAGTTTGGAAGGTGTTACCATTTAGGTTTTACAACAAAGATAAGTGAATGTTTTTTCACCAATGACACAGCTTAGGAAGGCAGAGATTCCTCCTGTGAGGACTAAATACAAGATATTAATGTTGGGAATTTCCCAGTTAATGTCTTTTAAAATAATTTTTAAGTAATTATTGTTATTTAATTTGCTATAAGGCACGAACACACGCCAGAGAGAGAGAACGAAGAGAGAGAGAGAGAAAGTGAAAAAGCAAGTCACCAGGTCTGGGACTCAAACCATGGTCGGCAATGTGGGAGTCCAGCAACTTAACCACCTTGCCACCTGTTGGGCCCTGAAATCCTTCTCAGGGCAGCTGATTTAGACTGTGTCTCAGCTTAGGGAGTAGCAATAGATGGATCAGACAGCTGATTGTAGAGAAAATAAGCAGGGCCCTGACCGCTGGCAGCCATTCGTACAGTTGGTGAAAGCCAAGGTTTGACACAGTCTTTCTCACCCTGGAGATAGCAGGCACCTTGTCATCACGTGATCATGATGGAAAGGAGGAAAACACTGATGAAAATGAAAACTGAGGCTGGCACAATGGGAAGGTACTGCTTGGGAGAAGATGGATGCCTCATGGTGACCATGGTTTGAGTCCTCGACTTGGTTGGTTTGAGACAAGTTAGACGTGCATGTGCATGCCCCAAACCAATGAACTGGAAGACTGAAGGAAGGGAACCATGGCATGACCACACTCTGTGGAGGGTGCTCATCTCTCTGTCTCTCTCCTTTCTCTGTAGAGATGAGCCAGCTTGTGGTCTGGGGCTGGCTGAGGCTGGGGTTGGTGTCCACCACCACTCATTTCTTTTCTTTAGGTCTGTACTAATCAGGATTCTTTTGATTGCAAGTGACAGAAACGCAACCTAAGCCCGTATAAACAAAAAGAGGAATTTCTTGTCTCAGCAAGGAAAATGTGAACATTCTTTTATCTGTTTGTTTGTTTGTTTGTTTGTTTCTATGTGTATGTGCTCATCAGAGAGGGAGAAAGCAGTCCCCAGTGAGACACAGCTTCACTTCAATCTCCTTTCCTCCAACCCTTCTGTCAGGATGTGGGGTATGCACATACATGTCCCCAGGGTGTTCCTTAAGACACCAGGGTGGGGATTCAAACCCCCCCCCATTGGCCATGTGGTATCTCTCTGAACTACTAGGCCAGGAGGGTGGTCCCAGCCTTTATTATATAAAATGCAGGGAAAGTTAGATTTCAGGAAGATGTGGCATCAGGGCTTAGTGCCAAGGTTTGTTGATTTTGTTTTTGTTTTGTTTTGTTCATTTTTCATTTAATTTTATTTATTATTATTATTTTAAATGTGCTACAGGGCACATGTGCTCATCAGTGAGAGACAGAGAGAGAGAGAGAGAGAGAGAAGGTGAGAAAGCAAGCTGCCAGGTCCAGGGTTTGAACCATGGTTGGTCATGTGGGAGTCCATCTCCCCAACCACCACGCCACCTGCTGGTCCTCACTCTTTTTCTCAGCAGGTTGATGCCATTTTGTTTCAAGTATATTTATTTGTGTCTTCCATGAGCAAAAGGGTCAACACCCCAGCAGGGTCTTGATATCACAATCCACCCTCAGCTTCAGCCAGCCCTAGATTATGAACACGTATGTGTCCAGTGTGTTCGGGGATCTCCTGACAGTAACCCAGCACCCCATGTGTGCCAGCCTGGTGGAGTGTTGTGGTACCACTCTGCCGCCATCTGGCCTCTGTTGGTATCATTCTCTGACAGGCTAGCTTCTCTTCCTGTGGGCGTGTTGGAGGAGGCCATGGAGACCACTCAGATCTCCTGGAGATGGTGGTGAGAACACGCCTGAGGAAACTGCGGCCATGGAAGCTTCACCACCATCCCTCCAGCTGTGGAAGTCCATTGCCTGGGTTAATCCTGAGACTGTGTGCTGCTCCCAGCCAGTGACTGCAAGTGTGGGGCCCATTCCTAGAAGGCCTAGTACCCTCTGACGGCCGATTTTAGCCTGAGGGCTCCCCAGGGGCCTTGTCAAAATCCCTTGGGTCATGTGGTAGTCCGGGATTCTACTTTCTTGCTCTTTGCCTGGGATTAGACTTGGATTGTTATCTGTCTGTTTTCCCAATCCATCCCATTTTCTCTCACATAATTCACCTACTGACATCCCTATACACCAAACTCTGCTTTAGTGCGTGTCTTGAGGGCTGTACCGCTAGACTCCTTGAAGGGAGTGTGCCGTGGGGAGCAGAGGGGACCAAACAGCCTCGCCCCTCTGTGAGTCCACAGCAGCAGCTCACTGAGGCCACACTCCTCTCAAACTGGTTCCAGCCCATACCTGAGCATGGTGAGGCTCTACTGGTGACCCTGTCCTCTTCTTCGTCTTCTTTTTTAAGCAAGACTATTTTATTTTTAAATTTAAGGTTATGTATTATTACTATTTTAAATTTGACCAGAGAGAGAAAAAGAGAGAGAGGGTGAGAAGGCAGGCTGCCAGGTTCGGGATTCAAACTGTGGTCAGCTGGGTGGCAGTTCACTGCTTGAACCAGCATGCCACCTGCCGGCCCCACTGGTCCAATCTTCTAATGGGCAACTTTGGCTTAGCAATGCCCAGAGATCTAGCCAAAACTTCCCTTAGACCTGTGTGGCAGTCCGAGACTCTTCCCAACCAAGTCTCCTCCCTTCCTGTCACCTTTCAGAGGTGTGAACTCCCTTCCCATCTGAGGCTCTCCCCGCCTTACTCCTGCAACGTTTCCATAGGAAATCTCTTCCTCGTCCCTCACCACAGCGCCTGCTCTTTGGAAGACCTGAATTGACACAGGTAGAAAAAGGGCTCCAAATAAGTCAAATGTTCTTTCCATGTAATTCCCACCA
>NW_006159838.1:27738-28767 GCF_000334495.1 Tupaia belangeri chinensis | reverse complement strand
GAGACACATGGGGGGGGATGATGGGAAGTGGGGGCAAATGAGAGGGAGGGAATCAAGAGGAAAAGAGAGAAGCAAAACATTTAAGAGTCACTTCCTGTTCTGAGCATAAGAGCAAAAGCCCTGACTGTGTAGAGCTGTCTGAGCATAAGAGCAAAAGCCCTGACTGTGTAGAGCTGTGATTGATATCTTCCCCCTGTTTGTTGAGCCAGGTAGATTAATTCCTCTGTCAGTTCTATTTGCCTTTCTGTAAGTGTTTAAAAGCTGGGTATATTTAAAGATTCTTTCTGTAGCCTGGAAATCTGTAAAGTTGAGTCCAGCTCTTGACAGTGCTTGGGCCAGCATTAACCATGTTAATGTGCTTGTATGTTTCTTCAACTACTACAACTAGTGTTTCTGCAAGCTGCTTTGTACATGTTATACAAAGTTGACTTCTAACAGGTCAGCACTATGAATATGAGTAAAAGACTCACCAATAACCAATAGCAGGAGAATACACTAGTAAATCCCCACCCCCACCCCCATTGAAGGTGAACCATATAGGCCATTTCTCTGGGCAGCAGGTTCACCAACATTTCACCCAGATTCCCATCAGTCACACCAAAGCCAGCTATCATAGGTCTCTGATCCTGAACTGGTCATTTACACTGGCAGTGATTATTATATCTGAATATAAAAGCTGTTGGCCTAGTGGTTAAGGGACCCAAAAGCCACATTACAAACCACAGTTTAAAACCCAAGCCCAGCATCTTGAAAATCATGACAAACCTGAGAGTGAATGTGCCCAGAATACAACAGGATGGAGAAACCGAATGGAGTAGTAATTGTGGCATGGCCACGCCCTATGGGGAGTGTGTTCTCCCTCCTTGATTTCCTTTCTGGTGAGTGTGCATGCTCATATTCAATTAAAGTAATAATAAATAAATGGTGTTTGTCACCATTTTTGCCCAGTGATTGTTCTTTCTGTATTGTTTTTTATCAACATAAAAATTTAATAGTGTAATGTGCCAATCTTAAATTTATAGCTTTCAA
>NW_006159838.1:27060-27468 GCF_000334495.1 Tupaia belangeri chinensis | reverse complement strand
ATCTACCCTCCAATCCTGTTCATATATGAACCACGTACATGAAGAAAAAACACAACCACCTCCACCTTTAGCAGCCTGTTTTATTTCTAAGCATTGGTTTGGCCAGTTCTTAAATGACATAGAAATGAGATAAATAACAATGTACTTTTTGATATTGACCTCTTTCATTCTAAGGAGTTTTTGATATCTATCCATGATTTTCGGTGGATAAGCAGTTCACTGAACATGGCTGTGTAAATTTACATTATAGAAATATGGTAGGAAAGATTTATCAATTTTCTTTTTGATAACCTAGGTTTCTTCAAGTGTGAGGTATTAACACCAAAGATACTGTCTACATTAATGTACATATCTTTTTTTTTTTAGAATTTTTCTATAGTGCACATTTGCTTACTAGAGAGACAAAAA
>NW_006159838.1:23400-23613 GCF_000334495.1 Tupaia belangeri chinensis | reverse complement strand
GGGGCGGGGGGGCCAGCCACTGCATGTTCTAGGCCCAGCAGATGCTGAGGGGTGGCAGGGAGCGTGAGGAGGACGCAGACATGCAGGCCACAGCGGGGCTGGAGCCAGAGCCAGGGTCAAACCCAGGGCAGCACGGGCGGTGGCCTCAGGAGCAAGGCGAGCAGGCTATGGAAGAAGCCCAGAACCACCCTGAGGGCCTGTCGGAGGGGACTA
>NW_006159838.1:18367-23128 GCF_000334495.1 Tupaia belangeri chinensis | reverse complement strand
CAGAAACTTCGGCCTTGTTTCCAGTCCATGCTGGCTGCTCCATAATTAACTTAGAAGTGGATGCTGTTTAAGACGAAGCCCAGCACTTGATTGGAACAGGGTTGAATACGTATTTAAGTCTACACTGACATCTACAAAACTCATTTCTCCACTTCTGCCACCTTGTCCCCAAGCTCAATGTGAACACCAACAGTAGTGAGGGGGGAGGTAACAGGGTGTGGAACTCAACACCCACCAACATCCTTCCAGTAAGGAGCTTCAGACATTTCAGATTGCTTCTAAAAAAATAAAGCAGGCTAAAAATAAGCTAATAGTTTCTCCATACCTGCCCCCTCCAAATAAGTCCACTCAACATCCTTCCAGTAAGGAGCTTCCCGTTGTCTCTGTTCTGCCCAGAGGACTGCACACAACAACTCCCCTACAGTCCTGATGCTGAGACCGGGAGAGATGGCCTGTTTTCTGCAGAGAGAGAATACATTGTTACTGTCAGTCCCCGCTTAGAGAGAACACCTGGGCCTGTGAGTGCTGCCGTGTATCATTTCAAGTTGCAGAGGACTTCCTTCCTGAGCTTTCAGGCCCAAGCCTGGAGCAAAGTTGGCCTCACCTATGGGTTCTGGCTCTCACGAGCTGTTTCGTTTTCCTAGAGAGCCATTTTCAGTGTATTTTTTTCAGAGCTTTATGATTTTATAGTTCTTTTATAACAACTATTATAAATTTAAAGTAATGCATTTCCTATCTTGGTATGGGTTTTTCCCCCAACATAATTTATTTATATGTTACTTTTTTTTTTTTAAGTATCAGATCATTTTCTTGAATCTGTTTTGAAAATTACAGTATTACACTATGAAAACAAATTTACATTTGGAACTGAACAGCCAATTGTACTAATATTGTTCTAAGCCTGGAGCCAAGCCTGTAATTGGCTAGCCATGTTATTAATTTTATCTTAATTCAGAGCACATTGGGGTTTTATACCAAAATGAACATTTCTTTAAATACATTTTGGAAATGGAAAATGGCTTTATTGCTGTTTTAGGTTTAGTTAGAGAACCTGAAAGCTTCACACTTCCAAAGACTGTCTAAACAGGAAAAGTAGTTAAAATAATTATAAAGGGATTCAAGGTAAATACAAGGAAAAGGAGCAGTGGGGCATTTTTACTGCATTGTTGTAAAATTCATGACATGTTTTTCTTTGCAAAATGCATCATGACTTTCCAGCAACACATTATCTGTGGTAGGGCAATGACTAAGACAGAAAATGTTTACTCTTCCCCCTTTGTAAAGTTTCTATCCAGTCCTTAAAACATATTCTGTAAATTCCCAGTGCTTCTAGTCTGAAGCAGAAAATAATGAAAAGCATTTAACTTAGATTTCTAAAATCAGAGAATACTAAACAAAAATACCACTCAGGGAGCACTTGTAGAAACTTGTGCATTTATATACACACTGGCCTTTTAAATTTTGACTTTTAAAAAACAAGACTGTACTACATCATTGTGTTTTTATTAGGCTTGCAAATTTTATAGTACCCTTTATGAACTCGGTATAAGTGGAACTTGTTGGAAAAGGTGTGTTCCTTTGTGCACAGTAGAGCTGCAGCGTTTGTTATAGAAATCAGGAGATTTTGTGTATCTGGATATATATTATTAAGTACATTCTTTTATAACGCTACTGGGAATTCAAACTTCCCTTTAGAATGCAAAAAGGACACGTGTATTACATCACCTCTGGTCCTACCAGTGCCTACGCCGGAATATTTTTAACATGAATTTTAATAGTAATTACTTAGGATCATCTGTGTCAATAGGTAATGTATTAAATTATCTGAAGAAAAAAAGAAATCTAGGTTGTTTGATATTAGTACAGAAAATTATGTTTTATTTGTTTTCTTATAGAATGACTTTTTTCACCCTTTCCTTCTCAATTTGTGTCTTTACTAATGTGGTATTTTTTTTTTTTTTGGTTATGTTTTTCTTTTTCAACCATTCAGCTGCTTGATATCTTGATTAGGTAGTTTAATCAGCTTATGCTCAAAGCTCCTATTGATACATATGGACTTACAATTGCCCATCTACAAATAAAATCCCTAGGTATAAATCTAATCAAGAAAGTAAAATATCTCTAACATAAAAACTGTTAAAAAAAACTAACAAAAGAAAAATCTTAAAATGCCAAAAAAAATGAAAAAGATAATATATAAAATAATATATGAAAGATAATATATAAAAAAGATAATATATGGAAGATAATACATGAAAAAGATAATACAAAGTCTTATTTATAGATGGAAGTATCAAGGCTGAACCCATAGCCTAGTGGTTAAGGGAGCTGGATCCCACATGGCCAACTACAGTTTGGGTCCTGACACCAACAACTTGAAAAACCCCCTAGTGCATGCACACGCATGGCCCAAATCCTGACAGGATGGAGAAAGAGAGAAGAGATTTCAGCCTTACTACACCACAACATGGGGTGCTTCCTCCCACTCCATCTCTCTCTGACTACCTGGTAAAGGTTCATGCATGCATGCTGACATGTAAAAAAGAAATGTAACTAAAATGTCAATACTACCCAAAAGAATTCACTTCCTATTACTGTATCAGCAACATCCTTCACAGAAATAATATGCATAGGTATAATGTGCAGAATCACAAAAAGCCTCATACAGCCAAAGCAATAATGTTTCAAAAAAAATGAAAAGTTGGAGCCATTCACTACCTGACTTCAGAATGTATTACAAAGACATAATAACAAAACAACATGGTACCAACACAAAAACAGGCACACAGACTATGAAACACACTGGAGAATTAGAAATATATCCAACCACACACAACCAATGTATATCTGACAAATGTCCCAGGACAATCTAGTGGAGAAAACACAGTTTTTTGTTTTGTTTTCCACAAAAGTGCTGGGAATACTGAATCTCTACCTGCAGGAGAGTAAAGCTAGATCCCAATCTCTCACCATTTACAAAAATGAACTAAACATGAATTGATAATGTTAATATAAGGCTCAAACTATTAAACTACCTGAGGGAGACATTTCAAGATTTTGGAGAAGATGAACAATTTTTAAATAAATCTCCTAAAGCATAGTAAAAACCACCAGAAATAGACAGTTAGGTCTTTATCAACCTAAAAATCTTCTGCAGAACAAAGGAAATGGTATATAAAGAGACAATCATAGAAAGAGAAAAAGTATTTGGAATCTATACTTTTGATAAAAGACTGATAACCAGAATACATAAGAAATTAAAACAGCCCCCTCACAAAACACTAGTAATCCAATGAAAAAGAGCAATCACTCTGAAGAGGAAACTCTCAAAAAGGAATATAAATTATTTAAAGGTATATAAAAACTTCAATATGTCTTATCAAAAGAATAATGAAAATGAAAACCACAATGACATATTACCTAACTCCACTCAGAGTGGCAAAAATCAAAAAATGAGGCTTGTCAATGTTGTGGAGAAAAGGGAGCTCTCATGCCCTGCTAGTGAGAATGTAAATTAGTATAGTCACTGTGAAGAAGAGTATGTGGGTTACTCAAAAATCTAGAAATGTAACTGGCCAACTGGTTGCAAGGGATCTTCCATTTCTTTCTCTCTCTGTCACTCTCTGGTAAGTGCACATGACATCATGTTAAATACACATTTTTTACACCTGTATTCACAACTAAGACATGGAATCAACCTATGTCCAATCAATGAATGAATAATTAAAAATATGGCACAAGGAAATACTACTCAATCATAAAAAATAAACATCGTGTCACTTGATACAAAAGGAAAAAGCTTAGAAAATGAAATGCTAAGTGAAATAAGCTGTTTTATGAAAGACAAATACTGTATATTCCTGCTTAGCATATAGTGAGTGTCAGCACTCTTTAGTGGAAGCTAAACATTTATGTAGCCATAGAGCGGATAATGATAGATATGAGAAGGTGCCAGTTTAGGGGATAGGGAGTTCAGGAAAAAATGATTAGCAGCCATAAGAATGCATGTAAACACTTGTAGGATTTAGAATGTTCTACCAGAGCAGAGAATAAATGCTATTGAGACTTCAATATTACATATACTTCCCCCCAAAATAATTCATGAAACAAAAACAGAGTGTGCACAACAAACTGTACTGTTCAAAGTTGCAGATGGTATGTTTATATCTTGATTTGATTATTACACGATGTATAGATGTTTTGAAAATACCATGCTATCCCCACAAAGATGTATAATTATGAGTAAAATAAAAATGACAATTAAAAAGTACTTTTTAGTGAATAAAATTGACAAAATCTATTATATTAAAATGTGTGGGCTGCAGCTAAAGCAGTACTCCAGGGTAAACCTACAACACCTATTATCTATATGAGAAAGAGTGATTAAAGATCAATGAACTCAGTTTTCACTTAAAACTTTGGAAAATGCACAAGTAAAACTCCAAGAAAGGAGAAGAAAGGAATTACTAACTGCTCTCATGAAAATGCAAAGGAACTAGAATAGTCAGAACAACTAAGTAAAAGAACAGAGGGACCTGTAGTTAGTGTAATGGCTATGTCACTGGACTCCCATGTAGTAGATCACTGTTCGAGTCTCGGGCCGGTGGCTTAAACTCATGCCGGGCGTGTGTGCGTGCATGCCCAAAATCCCAAGAGGAGAATGGAGGAGAAGGGATTGCGGCGTGGCCATCCCCCCTGGGGGGTGATTTCTTGCTTTCTGTCTCTCTGTCTCTCTCTCTCTCTGTCTTTCTGGTGAGCACA
>NW_006159838.1:16689-18332 GCF_000334495.1 Tupaia belangeri chinensis | reverse complement strand
GGAACAGAGTTGGATGAATTACACTTGTTAGCTTTATTACAAAGCTATGATAAACAAGACAACATGATATTGGCATAAAAATAAGTAAGATGAATCAGATAAGGCAGATTCTCATGAAACATGCAATATTACAACAGACACAATAGAAATACAAAACATCAATAGAGAATACTATGAGTGACTATGCACAAATAGGAAAACAATGAGATGGACAAATTTTTGTATGCATAAAATATCTCACGATTGAGTCAAAAAGCCATAAAAAAATTCATATCCAGGTTGGTCAAAATCACACATAAAGACAAGATTCTAAAAATGGCAGTAGAGAAATGTCAAAAAAGTTATCCATTTAGGCTAACATTGGACTTCTCAGTGGAAACTATGTAAGTAAGGAAAGAATCGGAGGATATGCTTGAAGTGTTTAAAGATCTCAACTTGACTGGACTGAGGTGTATATCATGCTAGGTAAAGTCTCTTTATGATCTAAATGATGTATAACAATTGAATGTATAAATAATAATAATAAAGAAAAAAGAGAAAAAAATAAATACATTTAGGTAAAAGAAAGAAAGAAAACCAATTTTGACCAAGAAAACAATACTCAGAAAGATTATCCCTCAAATGTGAATAAAAGATAAAAATTTTAGGTAAATAAAACTTAATGGAATTCAACAACCCCAGACCAGCTATTCAAGAAGTACTGAAGGGAGTGTTATACCAGAAACATAAAGAGAGACAGACAGAAATGCAATACAGTACAATACAATACAATACCATACAAAAAAAAGAAAGGAACAACAACAACAAAAACAAGAAAATGACTAGCAGAATTACAAATCTGGAAATATTGATAATAACATTGAATGTTAATGAAATAAGTTCTCCACTCAAGAGACACAGACTGGCTGAATGTGTAAACAAACAGAACCCCTGTATCTGCTACCTACAAGAAATGTACCTCAGGGATAAAGATATACTTAGACTAAAAGTGAAGGGCTGGAAAAATTTTTCCAAGCAAAATGAAATTAAAAAGAGCTGGAGTCACAATACTGATTTCAAACAAAATAGGCTTTAACACAAAAACTGTAAGAAGAAACAAAAAAGGGCATTATGTAGTACTAAAAGGAAAAATACACCAAGAATATAACACTCATAAATATCTATGCACCCAGTTCAGGAGCACCCAAATACATGAAAAAAGACTGCTAGATCTAAATGGAGAGATAGACTGCAACATACTAATCATGGGGATCTCAACACCCCACTGACTCCTTTGGATAGATAATCTAGATAAAGAGAGAGAGAGTGAGTGAAATAAAAATGACGATTAAAAAGTACTTTTTAGTGAATACAATTGACAAAATCCATTATATTAAAATGTGTGGGATGCAGCTAAAGCAGTACTCCAGGGTAAACCTACAACACTGATTATCTATATGAGAACGAGTTATTGAAGATCAATGAACTCAGTTTTCACTTAAAAAGTTGGAAAATAAAGAACAAGTAAAACTCCAAGTAAGAAGAAAGGAATTAATAACTACTCTCATTAAAATCCAAAGGACTTAGAATAGTCAGAACAACTAAGTAAAAGAACAGAGTTGGGTGAATTATACTGGTTAGCTTTATTACAAAGCTATGATAAA
>NW_006159838.1:13313-16563 GCF_000334495.1 Tupaia belangeri chinensis | reverse complement strand
TGAGTGACTATGCACAAATAGGAAAACCTGAATGAGATGGATGAATTTTTGGATTCATAAAATCTCTCAAGATTGAGTCAGAAAGCCATAAAAAATTCATAGTCAGGTTGGTCAAAATCACACATAAAGACAAGATTCTAAAAATGGCAATAGAGAAAAGTCAATTTATTTACAAAGGTTATCCATTTAGGCTAACATTTGACTTCTCAGTGGAAACAATATAAGTAAGGAAAGAATCGGAGGATATACTTGAAGTGTTTAAAGATCTCAACTGGACTGGACTGAGGTGTATATCATGCTAGGTAAAGTCTCTTTATGATCTAAATGATGTATAACAATCGAATGTATAAATAATAATAATAAAGAAAAAAAGGAAAAAATTAAATACACTTAGGAAAAAGAAAGAAAGAAGAAAACCAATTTTGATCAAGAACATTATACTAAGAAAGATTATCCCTCAAATTCAAATAAAAGATAAAACTTTTAGGTAAAAGAAATCTAATGGAATTCACCAACCCCAGACCAGCTATTCAAGAAGTACTGAAGGGAGTGTTATACCAGAAACCTAAAGAGAGACAGACAGAAATACAATACAACACAGTACAATACAATACAATACAATACAATATGGAACAACAACAACAACAAAAAAGAAAATGGCTAGCAGAATGACAAATCTGGAAATATTGATAATAACATTGAATGTTAACGAAGTAAATTCTCCAATCAAGAGACACAGACTGGCTGAATGTATAAACAAGCAGAACCCCTTTATCTGCTACTACAAGAAATGCACCTCATGGATAAAGATATACATAGACTAAAAGTGAAAGACTGGAAAAATTTTTCCAAGCAAACAGAAATCAAAAAGAGCTGGAGTCACAATACTGTTTTCAAACAAAATAGGCTTTAACACAAAAACTGTAAGAAGAAACACAAAAGGGCATTATGTAGTATTAAAAGAAAAAAATCACCAAGAAGATATAACACTCCTAAGTATCTATGCACCCAGCTCAGGAGCATCCAAATACATGAAGAAAAGACTTCTAGGTCTAAATGGAGAGATAGATTGCAACATACTAATCACTGGGCTCTCAACACCCCACTGGCTCCTTTGGATAGATCATCTAGATAAAGAGAGAGAGAGAGAGAGAGAGAGAGAGAGATACAGGTTCTAACAATATCATAAGTCTAATGGACTTGGCAGACAACTATAGAACCTTCAATTGGACAACCAGAAAATATCCATTTTTCTCACCCCTACATGGAATATTTTCAAAAGTTGACACATAGTAGGGCACAAAATAAGCCTCTACAAATTCAATGGTATAGAAATTATACCTAGCATCTTTCTGACCAGGATAGAATCAAACTTGAAATCAACTACCGAAAGAGCCCTTGAACATTCAATTGACAACTAAACACCTACTCCTGATAGACTTCATAAACACTGAAGAAACTAAGACTGAAATTTAAAAATTCATTGAACTAATGATACTGAGCACACAAGTTTTCCTAACTTATGAAACACAGTAAAAGCAGTCATAAGAAGAAAGCTTATTGCAATTAGTGTGCATTATAAAAGACGTGGAACGGTTGCAGATAAACAACAACATACCTCAGGGAACTGAAAAAAAAAACTAAAAATGACAGGAGAAAAAGAAATAAATATTCAAGCAGAAATAAATTAAATAGAGAATAAATGAACTATACAGAATATACATGAAACATAAAGCTGGTTCTTTGAGAAGATAAACAAAAGTAACACTGTTAGCTAGATTAATTAAGAGAGGAAGAAAACAGATAAATCAAATTTGCAATGAAATGGGCAATATTATGAGAGACATCATAGAAATACAAACATTATTAGATAATAAAATGAGTTGCTATATGTCAACAAATAAGAAAACCTGGAAGAGATGAACAAAATTCTAGACACATATAATCTACCAAGATTAAGTCAAGATGTCATAGGAAGCCTGATACATTCATAACAGGCAATGAGATTGAATCAGAATAAATGATTTCTCAACAACAACAGCAAAAAGCCCAGGTCCTTATGGCTTCACATCTGAATTCTACAAAAATTTCAAAGAGTTAAACCCCATCATACTCAAACTATTTCTAAATATCCAAAAGGAAGAAACTTTCCCAAATTTATTTTATGAAACCTCTATCACCCTCATTCCCAAAACAGACAAGGACACAACATAAGGAAAACTAGAAATCAGTATCTCTGATGAATATAGATGAAAAAACTCTCAACAAGATACTTTAAATAGTATCCAACAACATATTTAAAAAATTATTCATCATGACCAAGTAGGCTTTCTTCCAGGAATGTAAGCATGGTTCAATGTACACAAAACTATAAATGTATTACACCACAGTAACAGAAAGAAGTGAGAAAGAAACATATGATCATATCAATTGATGCAGAAAAAGCATTTAATAGGATACAACATCCCTTTAGAAAGCCTACAGCAAAATCAGCATAGAAGGGACATTTCCCAACACACACACACACACACACACACACACACACACACACACACAAAGCCAACTATGAAAAACCCATAGCCAACATCATAATGAATGAGGAAAAGCTGGAAACTTTTCCACTAAAACTGAACCAAGACAAGGATGCTTGCTTTCTCCATTTTAAAAAAAATATAGTACTGGAAGTCCTAGTCAATAAAATAAGGAAAGAGAATAAAATAAAATACATTCAAATAGAGAAAGAAAAGTAAAATTATCTGTATTATCAAGTGGCATGATGCTATGCATAGAAAACCCAAAAGAATCCATGAAAAACCTTCCAGAAGTGCTAAATGAAAACAGTAAAGTGTCAAGAAACAAAAACAACACACAAAAAATATACAGCATATCTATGCATCCACAATGGGTAGACTTAAGTAGAACAGAAGAAAGCAACCCTATTTACAATAACCAGAAAAAATTATAAGATACCTAGGAATCAACCTAACCAAAGAACTCACGCAACTCTACAAGGAAAACTATGAAAATCTAAAAAAAGAAACTGAAAATTACACAAAAAATTGAAAGTACATTCTATGTTCCTCGATCAGAAGAATTAATAAAATCAAAATGTCAATTCTATTCAAATTAATCCACATATCTGATGCAATCCCAATCAAATGACCAGAGACACTCTTCACAGATAAAGATAATCACAGAATTTGTCTGGAGCCATAAAAGACCCTGTATTGCTGAAGCAAATTGCACAAGA
>NW_006159838.1:11532-13155 GCF_000334495.1 Tupaia belangeri chinensis | reverse complement strand
ACATGTGCACATTTCTCACCAGTCCAGTTAACAATAGTATAAAATTATCTTCAATAAATAACAAATAATTTCTTTGTCTCATAAATGACTTGCCTATTTTTCTCTTTAATGTCCTTCCTCATACTCGACTTTCTCACCCACCTTCTTCCCACAGTGTATCTGGTATTTACAGCCATTTACTATGTTTCTATATCCTTTAGTTATTGTTTCGGCCATACAATGTGGACACTTGGTTTATACTAAGTGGAGACATATAGTGTTTCTCCTTCATAGCCTGGCTGGCTTACTTCACTCAGCAGTAAATCTTGATTTTTATGGTTGAGTAGTATTTCATAGAGTATATGTGCCACACTTTTTTTTCTTTATTATCATTACTATTTATACATTCAATCACTATACATCATTTAGATTTTAAAGAGGCTTTACCCAGCATGATATACACTTCAGTTCAGTCCAGTTGAGAACAAAATACTATACACATCTTCATCAACAGATAATAAACTATGTCTGTGTCCACAAATGTCTTACCACTCTATCTCTTTATTTTCCTTTCCTTCGCTTTTATTCTCCCACACTTTCCTTCTACTTTGTCTCTAGAGTACGTGGCAATTTTTAATGCTTTCATGCACTGCAGACTTTCCGTTTCTACCAAAGAGTGCAAAAAGTTTGGTATATGTTAAGTGGAGACATACTATGTCTCTCTTTCATAGTCTGACTTGCTTTACTCAGCAACAGATCTTCCATATTGTCCACTTTCTATCAAATTCCAGGGCCTTGTTGTTTTTTATGACTGAATATGATGTGGAGTATATGCACCACAGTTTTTCAATCCATTCATCTGTTTGTGGACATTTGGGTTGATTCACTGTCTTTAGCAATAGTGAATAATGCTGCAATAAATATAGTTGTGCAAGCATTTTTCCGACTGAGTGTTCTACTATCCTTTGGGTAGATACCCAGAGTGCAATTGTTGGATCATATAGGAATTCTACTTGAAGGTCTTTGAGGAAGCTCCATATTGTTCTCCGCAGTGGTTGGACTAATTTACTTTCCCACTGACAATGCAGGAGTGTTCTACTTTCTCCCTATCCCCTTCAGCACTTATCTTTTTTTTTTTTAATTTTAGTCTTCGCCATTCTGACTGGGGTTAAGTGGAATCTCATTGTGGTTTGGATCTGACTTTACCTTATGATGAGGAATGTTGAGCATGTTTTCATATGCTTTTTGGCTGTTCATATGTCTTCCTTAGAAAGTTGTTTATTCAGCTCATTTTCCCATCTTTGAATTGGGTTAATCATTTTCTTCCGAGTGAGCTACTTGAGTTCCCTGTGTATTCTGGTTATCAGTCCCTTATCTGAGGAACAAATATCAAAAATTATCTCCCATTCTGAGGGTTGTCAATTCACATTAATTACGGTGTCCTTTGCTGTGCAGAAACTTCTTAATCTGATGTAATACCATCTGTTTATTTTTGGGCTTATTGCCTGTGCTTTGGGGGTCTTGCTTAAGAAGCCTTTGCCTACCCCAATGTCTCCCAATTTCCTCATTTTTTTCCACTAGCAGATTTAGGGTTTACATTATTAGGTTGAGACTTTTGTTCCTCTTTGTGTTCACTTTTGTTAA
>NW_006159838.1:4461-11505 GCF_000334495.1 Tupaia belangeri chinensis | reverse complement strand
CCCAGGGGGGATGGTCACGCCGCAATCCCTTCTCTTCCATTCTCCTCTCGGGATCTTGGGCACGCATGCACATGTGCCCGGCGTGAGTTTTAAGCCACCGGGTCCAGGACATGAACCGCACTCGACTACGTGGGAGTCCAGCGACATAGCCATTACGCTAACTGCTAGTTCCCATACCATGCTATTTTGATTATCACAGCTTCGTAATATATTTTGGGGTCAGGAAGTAAGATGCCACCCATTTCACTCTTCTTGTGCAGGATGGCTTTGACAATATGGGATCTTTTATGACTCCAGACAAATCTATTCTAGATCTGTGAGGAATGTCACTTGTAATTTTATAGAGATTACATTAAATATGTAGAATAATTTAGGTAAAATAGCCATTTTGATTATATTAATCCTGCAATTCAGGAATATGGGATGTCCTTCCACTTTTTTTGTGTCCTTTTCTATTTCTTTTGAAAGGTTTTCATAGTTTTACTTATGGAGGTCTTTGACTTCCGTGGTTAGCCTTATTCCTAGGTATCTTATACTTCTTGTGGCTATGGTAAATGGGATTACTTTCTTCAGTTCTGTCTCTGCTTGTTGTTTGTATATAAAAATGTTATACATTTTTTAGTTTAATTTGGTGTTCTGCACTTTACTATACAAATTTATTATTTCAAGAAGTTTTTTCGTGGATACTATTGGGTCTTCTATGCATACAATCATGTAATCTGCAAGCAGAGATAGTTTTAGCTCTTCCTTCCCTATTGGAATGTCTTTATTTCCTTCTCTTGTCTGATTACATTGTCTAGGAGTTACTCTGTTCCTTTGATGGAGACATATTTCCTGATTTGTTCATACCTGAGGCTCTTCTCCTACTTCTGGCCATTAGATGATGTGTTCACTTTTGAATATCTCTTAGGAGAAAGTTTCTTCGACTGGGAGCAAGTGTGTATCCCTTTTCTGTGAATTGATGTGTGCAGAAGTACCTTTCCTGATGTTTTTAGTAATGTGGTCTCAAGAGGGGTACTCTATTCTAGATAATCACAGGTGGTTCAGTATTGACGAGGATCCCAGGAACCTTCCAATATACTATGGAAGTACAGAACTGCGATTCGAGATCTGTCAAATCCCTCAGGAAGAGTGGAGGATGAAGAAGAGAGGATAATGTAAGAAGAAAGAAAAGAGTACAGAGGAGATTAAAGAAAAAAGTTGCCCGCTGCGCTATTGCAGCATTTCGCCAGTGGGCTATAGATGGAACAGGAGAACTCCTGCAGGGCAAGGACCTGTCTGGTCTGTGGGACAAGGGGGAGGAGAGAATTAGCAAATCAAAAAGAAATAGCAAAGAAGAAAAAAATTGAAAAAATGAGGCCCTGTCTACCTTTAAAGAAGGTGAGGTCCTAGTCTTGGGAGCCTGGTGTGGGCTCGGGGGCAGTCGTGCCCCGGCCTCAATGTCCCTTGCTGGGAAGTGGGATACAGATGGAACAGGAGAACTCCTGCAGGGCAAGGACCTGTCTGGTCTGTGGGACAAGGGGGAGGAAAGTTTGATAATAACCTTGAATGTTAATGGATTAAATTCTCCAATGGAGAGACACAAACCGGCTGAATGGATAAAAACACAGAAACCCTCTATCTGTTGCCTAAAAAAGTGCAACTCATAGATAAAGAGATACATAGACTAAAAGTAAAGGACTGGAAAAAGATATTCCATGCAAATGGAAACCAAAAAAGGACTGGAGTTGCGATACTGGTTTCAGACAAAATAGCTTTTAAGACAAAAGATGTGAGGCATAAAGAAGAACATTATATGGTAGTAAAAGGGCTAATTCAGGGACAGCAGTTGGGATAATGGTTAGGTCGTTAAACTCCCAAGTAGTTGACCGCAGTTCGAGTCCCAGACCCAGTGGCTTAAACTTACGCTGGGTGCATGCCCAACACCCCGAGAGGAAAATGAAGGAAAAGGGATTGTGCCATGGCCATTCCCCCAGGGGCGATTTCTTGCTTTCTGTCTCTGTCTCTTTCTCTGTCTTTCTGGCAAGTACACACGCCCTATAGCAAAAACCTCTCCAAAAAAGAAAATGAATTCATCAAGAAGATCTAATACTTGTAAATGCCTATGCGTCCAACACAGGAGCACCCAAATATGTGATGGAAAAAGTGCCAGATATAAAAGGAGAGACAGACTGCAACACACTAATTGTTGGGATCTCAACACTCCATTATCTCCTTTAGACAGATTATTTAGACAAAAATAGACAAAGAGATACAGGATCTAAGTGATACGATAAAGTGAACCTTCCACCCAAAAACCTGAAATATAAATATTTTTCACCCTGATTGGAACATTTTTGAAAACTGACCATGTGATAGGGCATACAACCAGCTCTTATATATTCACAGGCATAGAAACTATAGCCAGTATTTTCTCTGATCATGATAGAATTAAACTTGGTATTTATTTCAGAAAAAAAAAAACCTCCAAAATACACAAACACATGGAAACTGAACAACATTCTCCTGAATAATTTCAAAACTACTGAAGAAATTAGGACTGAAATCAATAAAGTAATGATAAGGAACACAACGAGTCTCCATAATCTATGGAGCAGAGTCAAATTATTCAGAAAAAGGAAGTGGATAGAAATCAGTGCACATAAGAAAAAGATGGAGAGGTGGCCAATGGATGACATAACATGATGCCACAGGGAATCGGAAAAACAAAAACAAGAAAAAAATCAGAAGATGCCAAGAGAAAAGAAATAAAGATTTGAGCAGAAATAAATGAAATAGGAAATGAACTATACCGAACATAAATAAAAGTAAAAGCTGGTGTTTTTTAAAAAAGATAAACGATATTGGCAAACCATTAGCTAGACTAAGTAAAAGATAGAAAGAAACCAGATAAGTCAAATTTGCAATGAAATAGGCAATATTACAACAGATGTAATAGAAATACAAAACATCATCAGAGGATATTATCAGCAACTATATGCCAACAAGCAAGAGAACATGGAGGAGATCTCGGACAATATAATCTACCAAGATTTACTCAGGAGAACATAGAAAGTGAATAGACCCATAACAAGAAATGAGATTGAATCAGTAATAAACAACCTTCCTACTGAGAGTAACCCAGACTCTGATGCTTTCATTTCTGAATTCTACAAAACTTTTAAAGAAAAGATACAAATTATTTCTAAAGATCCAAAAAGAAGGAGGCCTCCCAAATTTGTGTAATGAAGCCTCCATCAACTTCATCCCCAAAAGAGATATCACAAAAGGAAACTACTGACCATAACCAAAAAGAAAACTACAGACCATATTTCCGATGAATATAGATGTAAAATTTTCAACAAATTACTAACAAATCATATCCAATGACAAAGAATAAAGAGTATTCATCATGATCCAGTAAGCATTATTTGAGGGATGAAAGGGTGTTCAACAAATACACAAATCCATAAATGTAATACATCATCTTAACAGAAAGAAAGGTAAAAACTATATGATCGTTTCAATCAATGTAGGAAAAGTATTTTATTAAATACAACATCCCTTCATGATTCAGAATCTCAACAAAATTGGCAGAGAAGTGTCATTTCTCAACACAAGTAAAGCCATCTATCAAAAAACTACAGCTAAAATTATGCTGAATGTGGAAAAGCTCAAAGCTTTTCACACACACACACACAAAAACTGGTACAAGAAAAAGCTGCCCACTTTCTCCACTCCTTTTTAATATAGTGTTGTAATTCTTAGCCAATGTGATCAGAAAAGAGAACAAAATAAAGGGCATTCAAATAGTGAAAAAAGAGTTGAAATTATCTCTATTTGTAGATGACTTGCTTGTATATATAGATGACCCAACAGTACTTATGAATAAACTTCAGAAAGTCATAAATAAATATAGTAAAGTGGCAGGATTCAAAATCAACATATGAAAATTTATAGTATACACACACACACACACACACACACACACACACAAAAATAAAAAACAAACAGAAACAACTGGAGAAGGTAATGCCATGTACCATAGAAACAAAAAGTATAAGATACCTAGGAATAAATCTAATGAATGAAGTCAAAGACCTCTACAAGGAAAATCATGAAAACTGAACAAAAGAAATAGAAAATGACAAAAAGAGTGGAAGGACATCCCATGTTCCTGAATTGGAATAATTAATATAATAAAAAGGCAATTCTACCCAAATCAATCTACATAGTTAATGCAATCCTTATAAAATTACAAGATATTCTTCACAGATCTAGAAAAGACAATTATAGATTTTTGTCTAGAATCATAAAAGACCCCATATTGCCAAAACAATCCCATTCAAGAAAAGTGGAGTTGGAGACATTTCACTCCCTGACCCTGAAATATATTATAAACCTGTGATAATCAAAACAGCATGTTATTGGCACAAAAACAGAAATGTGGACCAATGGAACAGAATAGAGAACCCAGAAATAAATCACAAAACAGACAGCCAAAGGACATGATTTTGTACAAAGAATACCAGTGAGAAAAGGAAAACCTCTTTAGCAAATGGTGCTGGAAAAACTGGGTATCCACCCACAGAAAGATGAACCTAGACCACTATCTCTCACTATTAACATAAACCAACTCAATGTGGGTCAAAGATATAAGCCTAAAACCTCAAACTATAAGACTATTGGTGGAAAACACAGGGTCAACTCTTGGAGATACAGGGGTAGGCAAAGACTTCTGAAATAAGACCCCCAAAGCACAGGCAATATCCCCAAAATAGACAAGTGGGATTACATCAGATTAAGAAATTTCTTCACAGTACAAGTCACAGTAATTAGTGTGAATCAACAATATTTGGAATTGGAGAATATTTTTGTATACTATACCTCAGATACAGGACTGAAACTCAGAATACAGAAGGATCTCAAGTGGCTTACTTGAAAACAAAATGATAAACCCAATTGAAAGATGGAAAAGTGACCTAAACAGATAATTCTAAGGAAAACATATGAACAGTCATAGAACATATGAAAATATTCCCCAAATCCATCATCATAAGAGAGAGAAACTTCAACATTACAATGAGATACCACCTTGCCGCAGTCATAAGGGTAAAAAAAAAAAAAAGTTTAGTGCTGACAGGGCTGTTGTGAAAGGTGAAGTCTCCTTCACTGTTGGTGGAAATGTGAATTGGTCCAGACACTATGGAGAAAAATATGAAGGTTCTTCAAAGGTATACAAATAGAACTACTTATGATCCAGCAATTTCACTCCTGGATATCTACCCAAAGGATAAGAGAAAGTTCAGTCAGAAAAGTGCTTGCACATACATGTTTATTGCAGCATTATTCACAATTGCTAAGATATGGAACCAACCTAAATGTCCACGAACAGATGCATGGATGGAAAAGTATGACCCATATACACTATGGAATACTACTCAGTCATAAAAAGCAACAGGATCCTTGCATTTGAAAGAAAGTGTACAAATATGGAAGATTTATTGCTGGGTGAAGCAAGCCAGGCTATAAAACAGAGATATTGTATGTCTCCACTTAGCATATAAAAACTGTCTTGCACTCAACGGCAGAAACTAAAGGACCAGAGGATATAGAAGTATGGAAAATAGGGTTATTGAGGAAAGTGTGGGAAGAGGTTGAGAGAAGGGGGAGTGGGTGAGGAGACAAATTAAGGAGAAAAATAGAGGCAATACAGGTATTTATCTGGTCCCATTTAGGGGACACAAAAATGGATTATTATCTGTGGATAATAACATGTATAGTATCCTGACCTGGTCTGGCGTCAAGTGGATTCATATTGGGAAAATTCACTTTACAAACTAAGTGATGTATCTTATCGAATGTATAAAATAAATAAAAATAAAATAAAATAAAAATTTGATAAAAGCCAGTTGACCACATATTTATTCACCTGGCACTGACCTCTCTTCTTTTGTATTGATCTCTTTGCTTATTTTGTATTTACATTTAATCACGGTGTGTCATTATAGTATACCAAGTGAATTTTCTCATCAGGAATATATGGCTTATCAGTCCAGACAAAGACATTACCATATACATTATAATCAACAGATTTCTTTCCAATTTGGGTCCCTTAAATGTTTTACTTCTTTCTTCTCCCCTTTGATTCCCTCCCTCTCACCCTCCCCCATTTCACACCCTTCTACCCCATTATCTCCAATATCATAATTACTCTCCCTTCTTTTATGCCTTCTATCATTCAGTTTCTGCCAGAGTGATGACATTTGATGTATGTATTTAGTGGGGACATACAATGCCTATCTTTCCTTGTTTCACTTGCTTCACTCAGCAGTAAATCTTCCAATTTTTCCACTTTCTATAATACCAGTGTCATTGTTTTTTATGGCTGAGTAATATTCTATAGTGTATATGTTCCACACTTTTTCAGTCCATTTATCTGTTCAAGGACATTTGGGTTGGTTTCATGTCTTAGCAATTGTGAATAATGGTGCAATCAACATAGATGTGCAAGTGTTTTTCCAACTGAGGATTTTCCTATCCTTTGGCTAGATGCCCAGCAGTAAAACTGCTGGAACTTATATGGTAGTTCTACCTGTAGGTCTTTGAAGAACCCTCATATTGCACAATGGCTGTACTAATTTATATTCCCATTGACAGTGTAGGAGAGTTCTCATTTCATCATAGCCTTGCCAGCACCTATCATTCATAATTTTTTTTTAAATCTTAACCATTCTGTTAAGTGGTATCTCATTGTAGTTTTGGTTTGCATCTCTTATGATAAGAGATGTTAAACATATTTTCATTTGCTCTTTGGCCATTCATATTTCTTCCTTGGAGATTTGTCTGTTCAGCTCACTTGCCCATCTTTTAATAAAATGTGTCATTTTGGGGAGGAGGGGGCATCTATTCGAGTATCCGGTATATCCTCCCTTATCTGAGGCATAGTGTGCAAATATACTCTCTCATCCCAAGTGTAGTCAATTCACTCTAACTATTGTTTCTTTTGCTGTGCAGAAACTTTTTAATATGATGTAAACCCACTTGTCTATTTTGGGGATTATT
>NW_006159838.1:0-4292 GCF_000334495.1 Tupaia belangeri chinensis | reverse complement strand
TTTCTGCAGGTGGATATCCAGCTTTTCTAGCACCATTTACTGAGGAGATATTCTTTTCCTCTCTGGATTGACTGGTGCCCTTTGTCAAAATCTGTTGGCTGTATGTTTTAGGATTATTTCTTAATTCTATTTGCAGTTCCATTGGTCTACATGCCTGTTTTCATACCAGTACCATACTGTATACATTATTGCAGCTTTATAATACAGAAATACATATTATATATAATATATATGTATGATATAATACATATTAACAGAAAGAAATAAACCACTAGATCATATCAATTGATACAGAAAAAGCATTTGATAAGCTATAATATCCCTTTATGACCAAGACTCTCAGCAAAACCAGCAAAGAAGTGTCATTTCTCAACACAGTAAAAGCTATCTATGGAAAACCCACAGCGAACATTATCCTGAATGAAGAACAGCTGAAAGCTCTTCCACTAAAAACTGGCACAAGACGAGGATGCCCACTTTCTCCACTCCTTTTGAATATAGTACTGGAAGTCCTCTCCAACACAATCAGAAAATAAAATAAAGTAAAAAGCATTCAAATAGGAAAAGAAAAGGTGAAACTATCTCTTATTGCAGATGACATGACTGTATACATAAAAGGCTCAATGGTATCCATTAAAAACTTCCTGGAAGTAATATATGAATATAGTAAAGTTGCAGGATACACAATCAACATATAGAATTCTATAGCATTTTTAAATACAAACAACAGGCAAACTGAGATAGAACTGAAAAAACAATTCCATTTACCATAGCCACAAAAAGTATAAGATATCTAGTCGTAAATCTAACAAAAGAAGTTAAAGACCTCCGCAAGGAATACTACTAGAAGCTAAAAGAAGAAATTGAAAATGACACAAACTTGTGGAAGGACAGCCTATGTTCCTGGATTGGAAGAATATAATCAAAATGGCAATTCTACCCCAATTAATCTACTTATTTACCACAATCTCAATCAAGGTGCCAGAGACATTCTTCACAGACCTAGAAAAGACAATCATACAGTTCATCAGGAATCATAAAAGACCTCGTAGTGCCAAAGCAATCCTGCACAAGAAGAGTGGAGTGGGTGGCATTTCACTCCCCAACCCAAAAATATACTTCAAAGCTGTGGAAATCAAAAGAGCATGGTATTAGCACAGAAACAGACAGGTGGACCAATGGAACAGAATAGAGTCCCCAGAAATAAACTCTGAAACATATGGCCAACTGATTTTTGACCAAGAGTACCAATCAATTCAGTGGGAAACTGATAACCTCTTCAGAAAATGGTGCTGGAAAAATTGGGTATCCAATGGCAGAAAGATGAATCTGAACCTCTACCTCTCACCATTGACAAAAATCAACTCAAAGTGTATCAAAGATCTAAACATCAAAATATAAAACTGCTGCTGGAAAATACTGTGGAAACTCTGGGAGACATTGGGATAGGCAAAGACTTTTAAAAAAGACCTCCAAAGCACAGTTCCAAAAATAGAAAAGTGAGATTACATCACATTAAGAAGATTCTGCATGGCAAAGACAGTAATTAGTGTGTGAATAGACAGCCCTCAGAACGGGAACATATTTTTATGAACTGTGCATCAGATAAGGGACTGACTACCAGAACACACAAGGAATTCAAACAGCTGTCCCGAAGAAATGATCAACCCTATTTGAAGATGGGATAATGACTTGAAAGAACCACTCACTAAGGAAGACATAAATAGCCAAAAGGCATATGAAAAAATGCTCAACCTCCCTCATTGTAAGGGAGATCCAGATCAAAACCACAATGTGATACCACCTAACCCCAGTTAGAATGACTAAGATTAAAAAAAAAATGATAAGTGCTGGTGGGTGTGTGGTGAAAAGGGAAATCTCTTACACTGTTGGTGGGAGAACAATTTAGAAATTCCTCAAAGATCCTCAAATAGAACTACCATATGACCCAGCATTCCCACCCCTTGTTATCTACCCAAAAGACAGTATTATTAATCAGAAAAGTGTTTGCATATTAATGTTTATTACAGCATTATTCACAATTGCTAAGACATGGAACCAACCCAAATGCCTACAAACAGATGAAAGAATTGAAAAAGTGTGGCACGAGTCCACCAGTGACTGTGTTTGCCCTCTGGTTGCTACTTCATGACTGCAAGGTCTTCCCCAGTCAAGGACCTCCCTTACAGACCCAAGTGCTAGCCAGATAGTCAAGTTTCACTGTCCCTCTTGCTCTTCTCTGTCCCTTATAATTTTTTTTTCTTTTTTTCTCTTTACAAAAATATTTTCTGCCACTTTTGTGCCTTTTTTTTTTGGTAAATTTGTCTCTTCTCCCCTCAACTAGGGCAGAAAGCATCCAGGCCAGTCTACCTCCAACTCTGTTGGCTCTTTATTAAGCTCACAAGACTGTCACATGTTTTTCTATTTTTAACCTAATTTTATTATCTACCAAGTGATTTCTGGTTTTTCTCCTCTTTTTGTCTAGTTCTTTCCTTCCCCTTTCTTTGCTTTTTTTTTTTTTTCTAATTCTGTCATACATTCTTTTTCTTTTTTTTTGGAGAGATTTTCGCTATAGGGTGCGTGCGCTTGCCAGACAGACAGAGAGAGACATAGAGACAGAAAGCAAGAAATCACCCCACAGGGGGTATGGTCAAGCTGCAATCCGTACCCACACATGCCCAGCGTGAGTTTTAAGCCACTGGGGTCCGGGATGCAAACCGCGGTCGACTACGTGGGAGTCCAGCGACATAGCCATTACGCTACCTGCTGGTTTCCCTCTTTCTTTACTTTCCTGTTCTACTCTTCAGTCCTTACTCAATTTTTAGAGAAGACTAAGTGCATAGTAACTAAACATCTGAACATTGTGAATTTTAGACAGTTCTTCACACCTCACTGTAGTTGTTTCAAGAAGAGTGAAATTTCTCTTCATGAATCCATTTGAAAAACTTATCTTGTGATTCCCACACTGGAAGACACAGTAGAAGGGAAAAAATAGTAACAAACTATTTCACAGTAAGGGAAATATACAGCTCAGTCACAGAATTCCTCTCCAAGAAATTAGCCAAAAGGGAACACATTACCAGATGACTAAGCATCAGAGAAGAGCCTCAAGGATGAGAATCAAGTAATACATGTCTTGCAAGGGAACACTGTAACTCGTGTCCAAGTAGAGAATACTTAAAGGATATTACTGAAAGGGCAGGAAAAAATTAGAATATTTATGGCTACAGAATTCAATGAGATGCAAGAGAAAAATGACGTTGAGTTCCAAGAGATGAGGAAGCCCATCCACGATATGAAAGAAGAATTGGACACCATAGAAGAGAATCAAACATAACTGTTAGACATGAAGACTATAATACCGGAAATCAAACCTCCCTCAAACTGTTAAACGCAAGTTAGACCATGCAGAAAATAGAATCTCAGGAGTAAAAACAAAACTTGTGACCTAGAAAAAAAATTAAAAATACTGAGAAAACAGCCAAGAAAACCGAGGATACTATACAAGATGTACTAGAAACCATCACCATCAAACTCCCAAACATCCAATGAGCTGGGATCCCAGAAAATGAAGAAACCAATAAGGGCATTGATAATCTATTTAGAAAATTCTGAAAAAAAAATTTCCAAGTCTAGAGAGGTACTCAAATATCCCAACCCAAGAAATACAAACAACCTCATGTAAAATCAATGCAAGAAGATTCTCTCCATATCACATCATATCTAGATTGGACAAAACCACAAACAAAGGCAAAATACTAAGATTGGCAAGAGAGAAACGAGAAGTGACTTACAAAGGTCATCCCAACTGGCTAACTCCAGACCTTTCAACAGAAACAATGCAAGCAAGGAAAGAATGGCAAGACATATTGAAAGTCAAAAGCAATTTCAACCAAGACTATTTTCCTGGCAAGTTCATCCTTCATATGGGAAAAGAAGATAAAAACGTCCTTGGATAAATGAAACCTAAAAGAACTTATGAACTCCAAGAAATTCTGAAAGGAGTAGCATACCAAGAAAACTAAAGAAGGAGACCGGAATAAGAGAACAAAAACCAACTGAGTATATGACCAACTTAATGGTAGGGACAAGCCTGAAAATATCAATAATAATATTGAATGCTAATGTATTAAATTCTCCCATCAAGAGACACAGATCAGCTGAATGGATTAAAAATCAGAAACCTTCCATCTGCTGCCTACAAGATACCCATCTCATGGATAAAGACATGCATAGACTAAATGTGAATGGCTGGGTAAATGTATTCCATAGAAATGGAAACAAAAGAAGAA
>NW_006159837.1:313826-322014 GCF_000334495.1 Tupaia belangeri chinensis | reverse complement strand
AACTCTCTCCAAACAATAGAACTCTTCCATCCATTTCTGCTGCCCACCATCCTACCTGGCAGGTAGACACCCTCTCAGGAGTGTTATAATCAGTGGGAGAAGAGGGTGGCTATTGACAAAGCAGGGTGGGCACTCACCAGCTCCATCTACCAGATCCTGAGGGAACTCTCAAACACCTGTCTGTACCCAGCACTTAAGCATATTTAACCCACATGGTAAGGAGGAATGACTAGAATGGAACATTTGAGGAGATGTGATCCACACTGCTAAAAGGAATGCTGAGAAACAAAGATCATAAATAAAATTCAAGTGAATCGACAAACAGCTAATGAAGACCCACCAGAGCTTCTAGAGGATTTATTTACTGGGCTGACAGGTGACAATGGTGCTGGCCCAGAGGGATCCAAAGTCTTCACAAAGGTGAGTATGACTGTTATAGCCCAGGTGCACCAGATGGTACAGGAATGTGTGAGTGTCTGATAGACCCTTTGGCATGAGCCCCTCTTAACTTGCAGGTACTGCTTTAGGATTGAATAGCAAGGAGCAGAGACAGGTAGGGAGATGGACCTTTGGAGTGCCACCTGTGGTCATTTCTCTGGATAGTCAAAGGACAGGAAATCAGAGAAGGTAATCCCCCATTGGAAAAACAGAGAAGCAAAACACTAAAAGTAAAATCAAGCAAAGAAAAAGTAGACCAAAATTCACCAATGTGCTTACTTTAGAGAAGGTCACAGGAAGAAAGACTTCCCCACCCTCCAGGAGATGGAGTCTGAAGGGAGAAAGAGAAGCCTCACAGGTGGTACAGAGGGCAGGATGCTCAGATGAGGACTGAAGGGCCTATGAGCTTTTTTATATTTGAAGTACCAAATCCAAATTTCCCCACAGAATTCTGCTGTTAATTGACAGAGGATTGGAAACAAATTGATACTTTGATATACACAGGTAAAACATATTCCATTGTAAGTAAAAAAATTGGCAAACAAGTCTTTATAATCACATCCATTTTCCAAAGTTTTCAGAGATATTGAGGATTGCTCCATTTTTTTGCAATATCATTTGCCAAAATTCTCTTTAATCATGATGTTTTTGGTTTCTTTGCGCTTTTTCTTGCTTCTTTTTTTTTTTTTTTTTTTTTTTTTTTTTTTTTTTTTTTTTTTTTTTTTTGTTTAGTTAGAGGTTGATTGTGTTTGCCAGAAATAATCAGAGAAAGAGAGGGGTGATGGCAGATGAGAATACCCAACTGTAGAGTGAAGGTAACATTTCATTTTCTTCTGCTTCACTCTCCTGTCAGGATTTTGGGCATGCACACAGACTCCCCGTGTGATTTTCATCCTGTTGAGTCTGTCAATCATGTGGAATCCAGGTGTCTTCACCACCACACCACCTGTTGGCCTGAGTACATGGTTTTGCATATGATCATGAATGTTCCATCCTTCTTCTGGGTCAAAATATCCTTTGTAAATTAAGTACTTAAATGATTTCTTTGCTAAGACACCTGGAAATTAGAGTTCTACCAGAATAATCTCTGTATGTGCAGATGACTCCTATGGAAAAAAGGAGAAGAATCTGCTACCCTGTATACCTCCACTCCCCCCAAAATTGTACAAGGAGCTAAGACCCTAGATATGGGCACATTTCTGGGCAGGGAGAGAATGCATGAGTGATACAGATCCCCCTCAAGAAAGATACAGGAACTCTGAAATCAAACAGAACCCTTTGAGCAGAGGAGCCTACAAGTGCATATGAGGTAGTCTTGCAAATATTTCTGAATCCAGGTTTATCAAATCTTACCCAGCTCATCTAACCTTCCTGTTCTCCTAGTAAGAAAAGCTAATTTGGCAGACCATTTTGTCCTGGATTCATGGGTCATAAAGAAGTGGTTCAGGACTCCTGCCCTGTGGCATCCAATACATAAAATCTGCTCATCAGTATTCTGGAAGCCTATGTGTGGTTTTCTTCAATGGACTGAAAAGCTGAATTCTACTCGATACCAGTGACAAAAGAATTTCAACTTGCTCACTTTCTGGTAACAGAAACCAGCTATCCAAATGACCCAGCTATTGTGTTGACAGCTTAACCTTGGGGTAGGGGAACCAGAGTGGATGAATTGGTGAATTCTCACATTCTATTTTCAGAAATGTTGGCTGAGGACCATGGAAGTCTTAGGCTAATGAAATTCTTCATTTTTTTTTTCAGATTTAGTTGATTTTATTTACAGCTTTTTTAACCATGGAAGTCTTAGGCTAATAAAATTCTTCATTTTTTTTTTTCCAGATTTAGTTGATTTTATTTACAGCTTTTTTTTTTTGGTACATTTCAAAGCATCACACAATTACATTTTCTCATTTTCTGACCTGCAAACAGATACCTTAAATGGTAATTTTTAAAAAATTATCAAATTAGATACATCCAAAATGCAACAATTACGCATATAACAATTAAATAACAAAGTGTAATTTACTAGGTCGTATCCTAAGAATTTAGGAATGGGATATATTATGATGTATTTCTGAATCCATTGCAGAGTGACATCTTTTCCGCAATGGGTTCTATTATGTATATGCCTCTATAAGATGCCTAAGAGAGCTCCAGGAATAATAGGATCCCAGGGAGAAACTCAGAACATCTCCTATTGCGTACATATTTGGGCCTTGTACAGAGAGACTTTGTATCATCATTCAGGTACAATTTGGACTTTTAATTTTTTTTTCCTTTTCTTTTTTCTTTGGAGAAGTGTTTGCTATAGGGCATGTGTGCTTGATAGAGAGAGACAGAAAGTGAGAAATCACCCCTCAGGGGCAGTTCAGGCAGTTCTTGAACTTTAATAGGTTTAGGTGACATGTTAAATAGAGATCCAAGACAAATGTCTTTGGATCCCTATTAATAGTCCAACTTGGGGACCAACAGTTGGTGTAATGGCTATGTCGGTGGACTCCCATGTATTCAACCACAGTTCAAGTCTTGGAACTGGTGGCTTAAACTGAAGCAAGGCATATTTGCATGTGTTCCCAAGATCGTTAGAGGAGAATGGAAGAGAAGGGATTGCAGCATGGCCATCACCCACTGATTCAAAGGATTACAAATAGTGGCCCTTCAAACGTACTCCTCAGATAGTCTTCTGGGATATGTCCTGGACAGTTTTATATTCATATGTAATCAAGCAAATGTACCCTGGGAAATAACTGCTAAGGAATTAGACAAATTAAGAACAATGTTTATCGGAAATTCTCACCACATGTTTTCCAATCAATGGAACTATCCACTGGATGAGCGCCCTTAAGCTGTTCTTCCATGTTACTCAGAATGTGCCCAGTGGAATACCAGATGGAGACAGTTATTTCTTGGGTTATCCTCCCTCTGTTCCTGGGTATGTTGGCACATCAACATGTAGTGAGAAATCCATCAAAACATTAAGGGTTATTGCTAACACACCTGCTGTGGCTCTTGCCAGGTTACAGGAATCCTTAGATTCCCTTGTTCACATTTGCTTGGTAACTACATTGCCTGAGATTTTGTACACGATGAGCTGCGTGGAGTTAGCGTGGCTGCCAATGCCACTTCCTGTACACATCTCCATTCTTCTCCCAGAGTAGAAACTCATATTGATAAAATCAGACAAATCACGAATCTCCATCAAATTTTAGAACTGAAGTGATTTGGGGCTTGTTTTATCAATTTATATATTTATGTACTTTTGGAGAGGTTTTTGTTATAGGGTGCATGCACTCTCCAGAAAGACAGAGAGAGACAGAAAGCAAGAAATCACCCCACAGGGAGGATGGGTATGCCACAATCACTTCTTCTTGCCATTTCTCTCTTGTCAGTCTTAGTATCTTGTCTTTGTCTGTGATTTTGAGTAGTCTAGTTATAATTGGATTAGAGAAGATATTCTTGGGTTGATTCTATTGGGGATCCTATATATTTCTTGGGTCTGTATCTTTGAATGCCTCTCTAGGTTTGGAAAATTTTCTTCTAGGATTTTATGGAGCAGATTGCAATGTCCTTCTGATTCTCTTCCCATTCTGGGATACCAATTATCAGGAAGTTTGGACATTTCATAGTATCTAGTATTTCTTGTATATTATTCTCATTTTGGGGAGTAATTTTCTCAGTCTTCATGGTTGACTTTTCTAGGCCAGCGATTCTATTTTCTACATCTGAGATTCTATTTTTGGTATGATCTAGTCTGATTTTACTATTTTCAAGGGAAGTTTTGACTTCTGTATTATAGTCTTCATCTCTAACAGGTATATTTGATTCTTTTTATTCTTTTTTATACTGTGAATTTCCTCTTTTAGATCTTGCAAGAATTTTCACACCTCTTGGAGGTCATCAGCTTCATTCCCCTGCCTCTTCAGCAGTTCATTGCCTCTCTTCTATTTGATCACTGTTACCTTCATTACCATGAAAATTCTAAATTCCTTATCTGACTTTTCCATTCATTGTATTATTTTTCCTTGGAAGAGAGGTATTTTCTTGTTTTTCAATATTTCTTGTGACGATGTGGTGATTTCTGGTCATCTGATGGATGACTAGATGTTGCATTTTGCCCTCATTCTTAAAGCTCAGGAGGAGGAGATCTGCAATCTCTCTTCCATTCTGTTTTCACTATTTGTGCGTCAGAATCAGTGAGAATAGAAGGATATTCGGACCCTAATCCTAACTCACATGTTTAGATCTTTTCACTTGGACTGGTCTAGACTCTTAGTGTGTAGGAGCTGAGAAGCCAGTGAATAAAGATAAAGAAAAAGGAAAAGAATTAGAGAAGAGGAAAGAAGAGGAAAATACAAAATAAAGAGAAGAGGAAAGATAATTTTCAAAAACTTTAGATTTTAATTTTAAAAAGAAAAAATTGAAAACCGTGCAAAGCCCAAACAATATTTCGAAGCTGAAGTTCAGGATCCATGTGAAGATAGGCCTGGATTTTTGTCTTTCCTAAATAGAATTGGGAAAGGTGCAATGACCACAGTAAAGGAGGGCCTTTAGAACCCAGAGAATACTTTACCTTAAAAAAATAAAAATTTAAAAAAGTAAAAAGACAAAGTAAGACAGAGAGAGAAATTTAGAAAAGGAGACAAGAAGCACTACCTACTAGAAATGACTGTGGAAGGGGAAATGACAGCAGAAAATCTTTTTTTAAAATTTATCACCATAATCTTGTTTATATGACATTGAATTGCATATAACTTTACAGTGTATTACATTGCTTTTTCAAAAGGAAATGCCATGCATGTCAGTCAATATAGAGACATTAATCTCCCCACTTTGTCATTCAATATCTTTTCATTGTTTTTCCCAATCATTATTATTATTATTCCCATTTTTTAAAACAATCAATCACTATTTCTCATTTTGCTTGTAAAAAAACTTTACCCATCATGAAATACTTCTCAGATCAATGCAGTTGAGAATACTATACACGTCATCATCAACAGGTAATAAGCTATATCTGTTTCCCACTAATATCCTGCCTCTCTATTTGTTCTCTTGCTATCTTTCTCTATCCTTGTCTCTTCACCCATTCATACCACACTGTCTTATTCTCATTAAGTACTTTCACTGATTTATGTCCTCCAATATTTCACTATCATAGAGTGCAGATAGTCGGTATTTATTAAGTGTATACAAATAATATCTTTCTTTCACAGCCTGGCTTACTTCACTCAGCAATAGCTCCTCCATATCTGACCACTTTCTATCAAATGACAGGGTCTTGTTATTTTTTATGGCTGAGTAGTATTCCATAGAGTATATATGCCACACTTTTCCAATCCATTCATCAGTTTGTGGACATTTAGGTTGTTCTATGTCTTGGCAATTGTGAATAATGCTGCAATAAACATTGATGTGCAAACACTTTTCTGACTGAGCGTTCTCCTGTCATTTGGGTAGATACCCAAAAGTGGGATTGCTGGATCAAATGGTAGTTCTGTTTGTAGATCTTTGAGGAACTTCCATGTTGTTCTCCACAGTGGTTGAACCAGTTGACATTCCCACCAACCGTGTAAGAGAGTTCCCCTTTCACCACATCTCTGCCAACACTTATCACTTTTTATAGCCTTAATATTTGCCATTCTGGCACTGGTTAGGTGGTATCTTATTGTGGTTTTTATCTGCATATCCCTTATGATGAGGAATGTTGAGCATTTCCTTATATGTTTTTTGGCTGTTCATATGTCTTCCTTTGAGAGATTTTCGTTCAGCTCATTTTCCCATCTTTTAATTGGGTTAATCATTTTTTTTTTCACATAAGGCACTTGAGTTCCAATGTATTCTGGTTATCAGTCCCTTGTCTGAGGTATATTTAACAAAAATATTTTCGCATTCTGAGGGTTGTCGGTTCACACTTGTTACTGTGTCCTTTGTTGTGCAGAAACTTTTTAGTCTGATACAGTCTCACTTGTCTGTTTTAGAGATTATTGCCTGTGCTTTGGGAGTCTTATTTAAGAAATCTTTACCTACTCCAATATCTCCCAGAGTTTTCCCAGCATTTTCCACCAGTAGTTTTATTGTTTGAGGTCTTAGGTTCAGATCTTTGATCCATTTTGAGTTGATTTTTGTTCATGGTGAAACATGGGAATTCATTTTCACTTTTCTGCAGGTGGATATCCAGTTTTTCCAGCACCATTTACTAAAGAGGTTTTCCTTTTCCCAATGGATTGACTAATATCATTTGTCAAAAATCAGTTGGCTGTAAGCTTTGGGGGTTATTTCTGGGGTTTCTATTCTATTCCATTGGTCCACATGTCTGCTTTTGTGCCAATAACATGCTGTTTTGATAATCACAGCTGTATAGTATATCTTGGGGTCAGGGAATAATATGCCTCCTACTCCATTATTCTTGTACAGGACTGCTTTTGCAATACGAGGTCTTTTATGATTCCAGACAAATTCTATGATTGTCTTTTCTAGATCTATGAAGAATATTTCTGGTATTTTGATTGGAATTGCATGAAACATGTAGATTAATTGGGGTAGAATTGCCATTTTGCTTATGTTAATTCTTCCAATCCAGGAGCATGGAATGTCCTTCCACATTTTTATGTCACTTTCAATATCTTTTTAAAAGATTTTCGTAGTTTTCTTTATAAAGGTCTTTGACTTTCTTAGGTTTATCCCTAGGTATGTTATGCATCTTGTGGCTACAGTGAAAGGAATTCCTTTCTTCAGCTCTACTTCTTTCAACGTGTTGTATATATTTAGAAATGCTATAGATTTTTGAATATTGATTTTGTATCCTGCCACTTTACTGTATTCACTTATTACTTCAGGAAGTTTTTTCATGTAGACCTTTGGGTCTTCTAAGTATACCATTACATCATCTGCGAATAAAGATATTTTCAACTCTTCTTTGCCTATCTGAATGCCTTTTATATTGTTCTCTTCTCTGATTGCATTAGCTAAGACTTCCAATACTATATTAAAGAGCAGTGGAGAAAGTGGGTAGCTTTGCCTAGTACCTGTTTTTAGCAGAAAAGCTTTCAGCTTTTCCCCATTCAGTATAATGTTAGTTGTAGGTTTTTCATACATGGCTTTTATTGTATTGAGAAATGACCCTTCTATCCCAATATTACTGAGAGTCTTAATCATAAAGGGATGTTGTATTTTATCAAATGCTTTCTCCACATCAATTGAGATGATCATATGGTTTTTACCTTTCTTTCTGTTAATGTTGTTTATTACATTTATGGTCTTGCATATATGGAAGCACCCTTGCATCTCTGATATAAAGACTACCTGGTCGTGGTGAATAATCTTTGTTATATGTTGTTGGATATGATTTGCTGGTATCTTGTTGAGAATTTTTGCATCTATATTCATCAATTATATTGGTCTGTAGTTTTCCTTTTTTGTCATGTCCTTATCTGTTTTGGGGCTGAGGATGACTGAGGCTTTATATAATGAATTTGGAAGGTTTCTCTCCTTTTGAATCTTTAGAAATAATTTTAGTAGGATAGGGATTAATTCTTCCTTAAAAGTTTTGTAGAATTCACAAGTGAATCCATCTGGACCTGGGTTTTTCTTTGTTGGGAGGTTATTTATTACTGATTCAATCTCCTGGCTTCTTATGGGTCTATTCAGGTTCTCTATGTCCTACTGATCCAATCTTGGTAGATTATATGCATCTAGGAATTTGTCCATCTCCTCCAAGTTATCTTGTTTGTTGGCATATAGTCACTCATAGTAT
>NW_006159837.1:302632-312771 GCF_000334495.1 Tupaia belangeri chinensis | reverse complement strand
TCTTGAAGAGCTGGTCTGGAGTTGGTAAATTTCTTCAAATTTTGTTTATCCGAGAATGTTTTTATCTTTTTTTTCCCATATGAAAAATGATCTTGGCAAGTATAGTATTCTTGGTTGAAATTGTTTTTCACTCAACACTTTGACTATATTTCCCCGTTCTTTCCTTGCGTGCATTGTTACTGCCGAGAGATCCGATGTCAGCCTGATGGGGTGACCTTTGTAAGTAACTTGGCATTTCCTTCTTGCCAACTTTAGTATCTTGTCTTTGTCTGTTGTTTTTGCCAGTATGGCCATGAGGTGCCTTGAAGAGAATCTTCTTGGGTTGATTCTACTCAGGGTCCTATGTATTTCTTGGGTCTGGATATTTGAATGCCTTTCTTGGTTTGGAAAGTTTTCTTCCAGGATTTTATGGAATAAATTATCCAGGTCCTTATATTTTTCTTCTTCTGGGATACCAATTATCTGGATGTTGGGGTGCTTGAGGGTATCCAATATTCTTAGTATATTATCCTCACTTTTCATGGTTGTTTTCTCAATCTTCTTGATACTTTTTTCTAGGTCAGATGTTTTGTCTTCCATGTTAGAGATTGAATCTTCTACCTGATGTAAACTACTTTTAATACTTTCAAGGGAGGTTTTGATTTCCTGTATCACATTCTTCAACCCTAGAAGTTCCATTTGGCTCTTTTTTAAGGTGTCTATATCTTCTTTCAAATCATAAAAGGACTTTCTCATCTCCTGGAGCTCCTTGTCTCTTTTCTCTTCCATCTCAGTTAGTTTGGTCACTACAAACAAATTCCTTATCCGACATGTCCACGACATCTATTGTATTGACTGTGAGTGATGTGGGCTTGACAATTTCTCTTGAGGGAGATGCCTTTTGTTGATTGGTCATATTTCTTGAGCTTCTTCTTCAGCCTCTGCAATTCGTCCTAGTCATCAGTTAATCTATATGTTGCTTCCTAACTTATTTAAGGTATCTATGAGTGTTAAAAGTTGTACAGTATTAGAAAATTGATGATTTCTCTTCTGGTTGGCCTACCTGTTGTTCATCATTACCATTAACTGTTGCTGCTAGTCCTGGGTGGCCCAAAGTTCTGCCTGTTTCTAAGCAGTGGTGAGCCTCCAACTGACATAATAAGCAACACCTCAAGAGCAAAGAAAAACAACATATAAAAAGAAATCAGGCGGTGCACATTGCATGCCATGTGCTATTCAAATCACTAAAATTCAGAGAGTCCAAAGGCAAGTGAGGAAGAGCCAGAGTACGAGTGACAGGTCCTGGGCAGATGGGCCTGCAGGTATAGGCTGTCTGGTGTCCAGAACTGCTAGCCAGCTCGATCCAGTTTACAGGTGGGGTGGGGTGGGGTGTGAATCTGTCTCAAAGTTCCATGCAATCAAAGTTCCATGCAATCAACCTTAGGTCCAAAGAGGAGTAGGAGTGGGGATGCACAAAGGTCTGGGGTGGTTGGGCCTGCAGTCTCAGGCCACCTCAGTAGAAAATATTCATTTTAATTCTCTGAAAGCAATATTTCACAGCTAAAATTCAGGCGGGTATCAGATTTCTTACCTAAGAGGAAACACTCAAGTGCAGATAAAAGCCCACAGATTGAAATGAAGGATCTGGCTATCGTGATGTACTTCCCCCCTAAATATTAATGAAAAGACCCCACAATAAAAGTAACACCAAACTCCAATTTCAGCCCATTTGTCTTCTGAAATTTACCTATAACATACATTTCTGGCATGAAGGTATATGTCTTTTCTTTTAAAACTGTTTGGTTTTCTTGGACCAGAAGGTGGTTTGGTGTTTAAGGGGCTGAATCTAAACATGGCTGACCATGCTCACAGTCCCTGGCCTGCCAACTTGAAAATCATACTAGGCACGTGTGTGCATGCCTAAAATCCCAAAAGGAGGATAAAGAAGAGATTGTGGTGTGGCCATCCCCTATGTGAGGTGATTTCTCACTTCCCTCCCTCCATTTCTATCTCTGTCTTTCTCCAGTGACTGTACATGGACTATACCACAAGCTAAAATACAAAAATCTTTACTTTTTATTAAACCTCTTGTCTTTTTCTACTTTAAACCTGTTTGTGGTTTTCCATACTATGTCTTAGGGCTGGTCTGCAATCTTAGATCTCTGGGCTCAAAGAACGAGGTATTTCACACAGCACAGCTCAGCTACCTTGTCCCATAATAACTACAGGTTTGAATTCCTGGGTCAGGATCAAAAATGGCCTGACATGCACCCACATGGAATGCAAAATACTGATATGTGGTGGCTGGGGACAGGGACCTCTGTGATGAGATTCTGCCCAGAGTACTTCTCCCTCTACTCTCCCTTTCTCTCTCTCTCACACACACAAGCATGCAATTTCAACAAGAAAGTAATTTTTTAAAAAAAATTAGTCATCCCCCTCTTGTCCACTCCTGTCTAGCAATGATAAATTAGTTCAGAAAAGTTGGAGGATGCAAGATGAATTGGAAAAAAGAATCATTTGTGTTTCTATATAATCCAAATGGAAAATAAAGAACTAACTGAACTTAGAGTATCATCAAAAGGATAAAATGTGAGTACTGAACTCTGACCATCTTTCTTGTTCTAAACATTCCTTTCTAAGGGAACTGGAACCCATGCCTACATAGCATCTCTCATACTTAACAGGCCACCTAATCACAAAACTTGTGGTTAACTTCTCTAATTTCACTCTGTCATAACATCATATGATGATTAGTAAACTCCCTCTTGTATGTCGAGTTTAAGCTTAAATATACCTTTGTGCTTAGTCCAAGATTTTACAAATCCTTGCTTTTTTGGCCAATGGCAAGCTAAAATATTCATAAATCTACCTGTAAGACCCTCAGTCAAGATGTCCTACCTTTTCAAGCCAAGTCCATGAATAAGTTTCTTATATTGATTTATGGGTTCTGCTTTGTTAAAATGTGTTTTTGAAATGAATGTAGAGGCCTCAAGTTGAGGAGGAGTTTTTTGGATGTCAATTTCTCTTTCCTGCACATAAGTTCCACTCATCCAAAAGACTACCAGGAATTCCTTGAGAGCCATCTGGCCCTGACTGATTTGATTCACTCATTGTTCACTTAAACAGTATTAAGTTTTGGTTTATCTAAAAATGCTACTCTCCAATAATATTAACACAACCAGGCAATCCAACCAATGTAGTTTGGGCCATCAGAAAAGTTGTGATGCAATTTTCTTAAAAAATCATAAAAAGAATATATCATGACTTTTCTGACAACCCAATAGATTCTATGCAAACACTCTCTTTTCCAAAAATAGAAAAGCTGCTTTCACTTTGGAGCCAACTCTTCAGCGGAGGCCACAACAGGCTGAGTCTCTGCAGCCTCTCTTCTGCCTCTGCTCCAGGGAACTTATGCAGGTCAGGCTCCAGTTGCCTGGGGTCGGCAGCCTAGAGCTTGCCTCTCAGGTCTAGGGCAGCTTTGGGGGGTGGGGGGCAGCTACCTTCCCTGCCTGTTCACCTGCCTGGGGCCAGGTCGCAATGCAGCCCCCTTCGGGGCGGTGCCATGGGTATGGACAGTGGTGCCACAGGGGCGCTCCTGGCCCAGGCCCGCACCTTGCACCTGCAGACCAACCAGGAACCTGCTCAACTGGGGCCGCTTGCTGAAGATGTGTCCATGCACAGCAAGGAGCTTAGAGATTGTATTCAAACGACCTTGAATAAGTGAAGTTCCCAAATCAACCCAGATTTGGTCAGGGAGTTTCCAGATGTCTTGGAGTGCACTGTATCTCATGCAGTAGAAAAGATAAATCCTGAAGAAAGAGAAGAAATTAAAGTTTTTGCAAAACTGTTCATTGTAGGATCAAACTCTTCATCATCAACTAGAAATGCAGTTGACATGACCTGTTCAGTCCTTGGAATTGCACAGAGCACAAAAGAAAAAAGTAGATAAACTAGACTTGATAAAAATTTCAAATATTTGTGTATCAAAGATAGGATCAAGAAAATGGAAAGACATCATATAGACTAAAAGAAAATATTCACATGTTGTGTGTCCCATCTAGCATACAGAATACATAAAACAAGAAAAATCAACAAAATCCAAAAAATATAAATATATATAGCCAAAGGACTTGAACAGATATTTTTCCAAGGAAGACATACAAAGAGCTATGAAGCACCTAAGATTAGTTATAAGGGCAGTTAAACTACAATGTGATGTCATGTCACACACGTGATTCTCAGGAGCAGTATTCAGCACAGCAAAAGACTGGAAAGTGAGCACCTGGTCAGGAACTGATGAATATATAAACAAAGTATTCATTCACTTGTGACACATGCACATATGTGACGCTTATCCCTTTAAAATGAAGTACTGATACATGCTACAATGTGGATGGAGCTTCCAAATATTATGTTCAGGCACAAATTATACGATTTCATCTATAAGAAATTTCCAGAACAGAGAATTCATAGAGACAAAAAGACACCCAGTGTTGGCCAGCAGCTGGGAAAAGAAGGGATTACAGTGACTGCTTAACTGGTGCAATGGCTTAGGGTAATGAGAATTTTGGGAATAACCTCATGACTATACTGGTCACTGCTTAGATATACTTCAAAATGGTTCATTTAAAATGATTCACTTATCACCTCAATTTTTTTTTAATTGAGGAAAACTAAGTTTGGCTCAAGTTAAAGTGAGTTTTATCCTCCTGGGGCCAGGTGGTAGTGCACCAAGAACACAACTAGATCCACACAGCAGGGTTTCCCTCTCCACACCGGGTGTGTGCATATGGGCCGTGAGCCACGCTGGCTGCAGCTGGCAGTGCATTATAGCATGGAGTCCCAACTGTCTCTGACTCCCTCACAAATGAGATTTGAAAATGAACTAAAAAGAACATGCATTTCTAATTCTGTTAAGACATCCATTTTGACAAAAATGGCATTATTGCCACCTCTCTCTAGGACAAAAATATTTCATTTCCTTGGAAAATTAAATGAAACAAGATTTACTTCAGACCAGGAAAGATGGGGATTTAAATTGTCTCATGTATTTTGTGTGTGAGTGTGTGTTAATTGCTTGTAGGCATGTGAACTTACCAGAGAAAGAGACACAGAGAGGGAAAACACTCTGCATAAGGGGTGCTTTCAAATTCAACCCTTTTTCTTAAGTTTTCTTTCCCAACAGTATTTTGAGTGGGTACATGAGCACTTGTGCCTTCTATGTTTTTCAAACCACTGGGATCAGGATTCAAACCGCAGTCAGCCAGGTGAGATCACCTCCCACTTCACAGCACTTCACCACTGTGCTATAGAGCTGGCCATGCTTCCCATACACTTTCCCTCCTCCGTCAAGTACCTGAGTGCACACCCACTCTGTGCTCTGTTCTGCAGCCTTGTCACTTTCTGAATTCATATAGTAGGAAGTAATGCTCAGAACTCTATTCTGGTACAGAAGGTCTACCTTACTGTCCAGTTGGCCCTTAACCTAAGGTAAGTGGAACCAGCGGCTTATACAGAGTTGCTCAGTTGCTCGGCATTTGCTCTAGGGGCCATATCAAGTTGAAAGAGAATCAAACAGCTCTGTGCTTTCCAGTAAGGGTCAAGAGGTTAAGGTTCAAACACTTAGGTGTAAGAACCCTGTCTTTTGCAGCTTTCCAGAACTCTTGCATTGTTTACACATTCTCTATCACACCTGCATGTGGGACATGCATACTATGAGAAAAGAAGGCATGGAGTTTAAGTTTTCTGTGAAATAACTGCACTTGCTTAAAAAGTGTATGAGTCTTTCATGTATGTCATGATAGACATGAAGCACCACTGATACAGTCTGGATGTTGTCATCCATCCCTCTCTTAACCAGCCTGCCTTGTGGGCATGTGGGTGCCCTGATCTTCAAAGAGGTCTCCAGATGTAAGCCAGCAACTTCCTGATGCATGTCTGTTTTGCTGTGTCAGAGTTTACTACTGCACCACCACATGGCCCCTAAATACATTCTTCAATACCATGCTTCCATGAAGTTATTGAAGTATATGCTTATTCCTGCAGACACTGACTTCTTTAAATATACTCAAATTTGTTTAAAACTTTCACAGGTCTAATACAGCATGTGAACTTTATAATTGAGAGAAGGTCTTTGTGACCATAGTGATGTGGGTCTACATGAATGAACTGATCACGTTCTTAGACTTTAGATTCCTCTTCTGGAAAATGATACTATGGACTTATCTTAGAATTACATTATCTATGCAAAGCTTTTACAAGTACAACTGAGATGTCATGAGCTCGTAGTAAAAGATGGCTAAATGTGAGGGTCATTTAGTGGCGTGGAGATTAAAACAGCTGGATTCCACATAGTAGACTGCACAACATGAATCCCAGAGATGGCACCAGAGTGCATGTGAGTGCATGCCCCTAATTTATTCTAAGAGAGATTTTTGCTATTGGTTGTGTGCACTGGATGAAGAGAAAGACACACAGGGAGATTGAGAAATCATTTCCTGAGGTAAGGCCACACTGAAATACTTTCTCTTCTTAATATTCTCAGTACACATGCACACACAGGCATGAGTTTCAAGCCACTAGGTCTGGGAATCAAACCATGGTCAGCAATGTGGGAGACCCTCGCTTTAAGCCCTACTGTCCTCATGCCCATGCCCAGAATCTGAAAAGAGAAATGAAGGAGGTGGGATTGCAGCGTGGTATCACCCTTGGTGTTGCTTTCTGGCACTCCCTTATACTCTCTCTCTGTCTCTCTCCAGTGGGCACCTGCACACTCTAGGAAAAATTTTTTTTTGAGAGATTTTCACTGTAGGGCGCGTGCGCTCGCCAGACAGACAGAGAGAGACATAGAGACAGAAAGCGAGAAATCACCCCACAGGGGGGATGGTCACGCCGCAATCCCCTCTCCTCCATTCTCCTCTCGGGATCCTGGGCACGCACGCACACGTGCCCGGCATGAGTTTTAAGCCACCGGGTCCGGGACATGAACTGCGGTCGACTACGTGGGAGTCCAGCGACATAGCCATTACGCTAACTGCTGGTTCCCTAGGAAAATGTTTCTTTAAAAGAAGGAAAGAATATCAACCTTATCTAGAGGATTGTTTCAGGATCCAGAGTCTCAGAGCATAGTTAGTAAACTGTCCAGGGCATCGGCAAGAGTGACACCACAAAGCCTACAAAGTACTAAGGAAATCTGATCTATTCTCAAAGGAAATGGCAACAATTCAGTTATAAACAGATAAAGAAAAGTCTCTTAATGTCAATGGAAAGAAAAAAGTTTTCAGCAAGAGTGAAAAATACTAAAAGACAGAAGTGAGCAACATGCACAATTGCTAGGACATAGAATCAAAGCAAATATCCACTATCAGATGAGTCGATTGAAAAATTATGGGACAGATACACTAAGTAATAGTATTCAACAATAATCCTAAATCTAATTTTTAAAAATGGACTCATATGGAAGATTATTGCTACGTATAGCATGCCAGAATACGAAAGGCAGGCATTCTATGTCCCTGCTTATTCTATACTGATTATGAGTACACTTCAGTAGAAATTGAAGGATGGGCAGACACAAGATCAGAGAGGGCAACTTTAGACAGGAAAGGGGGGTTAGTAATAGGTGCTGGGAGAGAGAGCATTGGGGAAAAAGCATAGAAAACATTAAACAGACAAGAATGAAAAGTTCTCTGGTGAGGATAAGGTATATGGAATATCATTGAACTGACTAATACACAAGAAAACATTAAACAGACAAGGAAATGAAAAGTTCTCTGTTGAGGATAAGGTATATGGAATATTATTGAACTGACTAATACACACTCTATCAATATTGGAAAACAATTTTGTATACAGTAAAGATGTAGTGTGAATATATGTAGATGTAAAAATTTTAAAAAAAGGAACATAAGGACATTTTAAAACTTAACATAAAAATGAAAATGGATGTGCTCAATAGCAGAATGGAGAAAACAGAGAAAAGAGGCAGAGGCTTGTAGAACAATAGCAAGGACACAAGCCGACAACCAGAGAGATAAGAAATGAGCAAAAATCAACAGAGCCTGACAGATGTGGGAAAGAAAACACAAAAAAATCTGACCTTTTGTTCCTTGTGATGCCTGGAAGTAGGTGAGAGAGGTCAGTGAGGAACCAGATAGTGAGGAAAAGAGTGGTTGAAACCTCACCAATTCAAGAAACTCAGGTGTAATAAACTCATAATACCACACCCCACTGGACATCCCTGCAGTAGCCCTCCCTGCACAGCCTGGGTCTATGAGGAAGCACAGCACCCCAGGCCTGCTCTGCTCCTCTCAGGGAGGTCCAGACTCTTCTCCAGGCTCCTTGCCCACAGTCCAGTGCACCCTACTGCTCCCTGCCTCCTTCCTACCACCAGGCAGGGACAGAGCTGGTCCATTACAAAGGGTCTATATCCCTCTGCCCTGCTCCAGGCATGTGCCTCACAGTGCAAGGACAGACTCTGGCCCCTGCTCTTGCAGCTACTTCTGGGACATTTCTCCCTGTCCGGCTTCAGCCCCTGAGGGGGTCCCCTGGAAATGGGGGACTGAAGGCCCTGGGAGCCTCTGGGCTTCAGCCAGTGCTTCATCACAGTTTATTCCTGCCTTCCAGTCCACTCCCAACACCTTCAGAGTGGAGACCCCCACACCTCTGTGTGTGGGCCCACCTGAAACCCCCTCCAATTCCCTGCATCTGCTCACTGTATTAGTGCCCCCCACACCTCAGGCCTACCCATCTCTGCACTTTGGCTCAGATCCAGCCCCTCTATGAGCTCACCTGAAGACTGGACTGCTTGACCAGTGACTGACACTGAGGTGACCCCAGTGGACACCACTCCCACTCCCCGAAAGCCTCTCTTCTTAGGGTCTCCCCGAGTCTTCACTGGCCGGTCTCTCTCATCTGCTCAGGCCCTTCAGTCATCCCCCAGAGGCAGCACATTCTCAATGTAGGGCAGAAGAACTCTTCGTGTATGGAGGTCATGCTCCCCAGTGCTCCGGGGGCCTCCCAGGAGCTTAATTTGGAGGCCTATACTGGTCAACATCACAGAGCCCCCACCTTCTACTGCACTGTCCAGTTTCAGGGGCTGGGAGTGCTAGCTATGGCCTGGGCCCCAACTTCCCCTGCAGGCCAGCCAGCCCTGGGCACCACCCCATAGCCAGCATTTGCAATTAGGGTACCAACAAGTCTCTCCTCAGGTAGCCATGGCAACACCCAACCAGTCTTATCTGCCAGCCCAGCTGACCTCTCCGTTGCACTTTCCAGTGCCTCTGGTTTTGCAGGCACCTCCATCATGCCCACTGCCGCCCGCAACATGCAGCCCAACACCTGGTTAAGCAGAGCAGCTGTGGACAGCAATGTCCCAGCCCCTCGAGGGTGGTGATTTCAGGGAAAAGAATCCATATGCCAGGACATCTGTGCCATCTTTGGGTCTATCTGCATCGCATCAAACAGAGAGGTCCCTGAGCACTGCATGCCTCATACGGAGAACTGGGTCCTCCTCACCAGAGCACTCCTTCAGAAACCCAGGAGCACCAGGAACCACCTTGTGCTTGGCAGTTGTGTGAGTGGTCCCTATTTTACCCCTGACTGTCTATTCAGTCTGCCCTCACAGGAGGGGATGTGCCCTGTGGGTACTCAGGGCCCAGGGAACTGGAAAAACAGGGAAAGGAGTCAGTTTTCTTGTACCTCAGAGGCTGTGATTAGGAGGAGAATGGACAGGTGCCAGTAGGTGGCTCAGTGATTAAGGTGCTGGCTTCCCTCATGGTCAACTAATGTTCAGTTTCTGGATACAGTGGCTGGAAAAATCTAGCTAGTTGTCTCTGCACGTGTGTGTCCACAGGAGGATAATGGAGGAGAAGGATTTATGGTGTGGCTATCTTCCCTGAAGAGGTCATTTTCTCATTTCCATTTCTGTCTCACCCTTTTCTGGATAGCAAATAGCAAATGGTGCCCTAAAATAAAAATCTAAAAAAAAAAAAAGAAAAAGAAAAAAGAGATATTGACTGATGGAGAGTTAGTTCACTTCAATTTTCTTTTGTCAAAAAATGAAACAGAACAAAACAAAACAATGTTTGGGACCAGCAGTTAGTGTAATGGCTATGTCTCTGGACTCCCATGTAGTCGACTGCGGTTCATGTCTCAGA
>NW_006159837.1:278314-302506 GCF_000334495.1 Tupaia belangeri chinensis | reverse complement strand
CTGTCTCTATGTCCCTCTCTGTCTGTCTGGCGAGCACACACACCCTACAGTAATAAATAAATAAATAAATTTAATTTAAAAATTTTAAAAAAGTAAAAGCAATGTTTAATTACCTGTTTTTCATAAGCAATTCAAAGATACTGGTTTACAAAGTGAATAAATTGGTTGAATGTAATTGGATAGATGCTTACATTTCAAGTTCTCACATTTTCAGTGTTTGTTAGATAAAGTAACATCTTAAAGTCATGATGTGTTAAATGTGAGGGTCATTTCTAAGTGCTCAACTATTAGTTACTAAATACAGTTTTAAGGCTGTATACCTCACAATATTCTGAATGAAGTTAAAACTCTACTATGTGCGAAGTAAACTCAGACTTTGAGAAGCAGATTGCTTGGCGTTGATGGGGCGATTTGACGGGTTGAGGATACTCATTTATCAGTCAAGTTGGCTGGAGTGTAACCATGGTCACATCACACCCAAGTCAAGACGACCTCACTTGCATAAACCACCAAATCTCCAAAGGATGGAATACAGACTTGTGAGCTTCATGTAGACCTGAATTATTAAAAAATATAATAACAAAAGATGCTAAGTACTGCATAACCACCTGTAGGTTGAACTCTATCTTTCCAACTTCACATGGCATGTAGAGAACATTCCTTCTTTAGAATCTCAGAATCTACATCCTCTGGAGCCACTCTAACTAATTTCTGGGTCTGTCACTTGTACCACTTTCACTGTGTGATGACGGAAATCCCTATTTTTACAATCTATATTTTTCCCAATATTACAGATTCTTGGTTTAGAAGTTCAGATCACCAGTGGAATACCATACCAAGTCTGAGTGTCCTATCTGCCAAATGAGATTCAAAAGCCTCCAAGTTTTTGCTAAGCTTATGCAGGAGCAAAAATTACACAGCATGCTTCTTGTGTGTTTGTTTGCTTTTGCTTTTTGTTCATTTCAGATTTTGTTACAGGGTACATGTTCTCCAGAGAGATATAGAGAATCAGGAAATAACCTCCACGAGGATGGCCCTTCTTGGAATTTGGGATATACATGCCTAAGTGCCTAGCATGATTTACAAGCTCTATTCTGGGACTCAAACTGTGCAGCAGCCCACGTGGAATCTAGCTCCTTAAACTCCATCATCACCTGCTGGCCAACATCATTGACATTTCGGAGTCAGGGGGACTTGCCAGTATACACAAGAGAACCTCAAGACAAAAGAAGAGATAAACACTTCATTGACAATTTGTCAGGATGTCACTGAGCCACAGTATTACAAATAGTGCTCTTCAAATGTACTTCTCAAATAGTCTTCTAAGATATGTCCTGGATGGTTTCATATTCATATGTGGTCAAGCAAATGTACCCTGTGCAATAATTGCTAAGGAATTAGACAAATCAAGGACAATGTTTATTGGGAATTCTCACCACATGTTTTCCAGTCAATGGAACTATCCACTGGATCAGCTCCCTTAAGCTGATCTTCTGTGTTACTCAGAACGTGCCCAGTGGAATACCAGATGGAGACAGTTATTTCCTGGGTTATCCTCCCTCTGTTCCTGGGTATGTTGGTACATCAATATGTAGTGAGAAATCTATCAAAATATTAAGTGTCATTGCTAACACACCTACTGTGGCTCTTACCAGGTTATGTGAATCTTTAGATTCCCTTGTTCACGTTCACTTGTTAACTGCATTGCCTTAGATTATGTGTATCCTGAGCTGTGTGGAGTTGGCATGGCTGCCACTGCCACTTCTTATACACCTCTCCATTCTTCTCTCAGAGTAGAAACTCATATTGATAAAGATTGACAAGTAATGAGTCTCCATAAAACTTTAGAACTGAAGTGTTAAATAGTGACCCATGATAAATGTCTGAAGGTCACTATTAAGAGTTCAAATTGGGTACCAGCTGTTAGCGTAATGGCTATGTTGCTGGACTTCCATGTAGTGGACCACAGTTTGAGCCCTGGACCTGGTGGCTTAAACTCATGCCAGGTGCATGTGTGTGTGTGCCCAAGATCCTGAGCAGAGAAAGGAGGAGAAGGGATTGTGGCGTGGCCATTTCCCCTGGTGGGTGATTTCATGCTTTCTGTCTCTGTGTTTTTCTCTGTCTGTCTGGCAAGTATACACGCCCTATAGCAAAAACCTCTAAAAAAAAAAAAAGAAAAGTAAAAGAAAAAAAAGAAAAAAAGAAAAAGAAAAAGAAAAGAAACTGAAATGGTTTGGGGCTTGGTTTACAAATTTGTTTATTTATTTATTTTTGGAGAGGTTTTTGTTGTAGTGCACAGGTGCTTGTCAGAAAGACAGAGAAAGACAGAAAGCCATAAATCACCCCCCAGGTGGGATGGCCATGCCACAATCCCTTCTCCTCCATTCACCTTTTGGGATCATGGGCACGCACGCACAGGAACCCTACATGAGTTTTAGTCACCAGGTCTAGGTCTCGAACCATGGTCGACGACATGGGAGGGCAGCAACATGGCCATTACACCAAATGCTGGTCCCATTACCAATTTATTTTGGTGGATCCCTAAATGGGTGTGTTGGATTTTAGGAAACTTCTTATATCTGATATTACTATTCTCCCTATGGTTTTAGTAGGTAAGGTACATTTGTACATAGTTGCATGTTGCATAATAAAAGGCTGTGGACCTTGTGACTAAAAATGTGAAGACAAAAGGAGACAAGGCCCATGATCAATCCCCTGTGAAAGAGAAGTGCTAAGGAAGACTTTATAAGTCAAATCAAATCAAATGGTTTCATTCCACAATTTCCCCTGAGTAACTCTTTTCATCAGAATGTAGCCAGATCACAGACAATGTCCCTTTGACCCTGATCCCACAAAATTGTAAAAAGAACCTTGACAATGGGGAATTGCAACAGAGTGAAAAGATTGTCTTTGTCACTACATCTTTACCTTTTCAAGCTTGTTTTTGTGCTATGACTTTAGGTTCAGAATTTACTTAACCTTCCATGCAGGGATAGGTATTAGTCACTGGTGGAGTTTTTGTCCCAACTATAATCTTCCAAAATAGCTCCTCACTTGAAAGTGTCTCCCTTACAGGATTGAAGAAGTTCATGCAAGAAATTACAAAGTTTGTTTAAGATTGATAAGAACTTCAGGACCAGACTCAAAGCCATCCAAATTAGGTGGATGGAATGAAGAAGCTCCACAGCCTTCTTCAGATCCTAGCTAGTGCCCTGTAGTTCATGCTCACTGGTTACCTCATGATATCCCTCCATCTCAACTTCCCCTCCTTCCTGTAGTATAAATGTAGCCTGCATTCTGCTATTTCCAAATATGCTTCTTTAGGACTCAAGTCTGCCATGTTTTCATTTTGCTGGAATAATGAATAAAATCACTATCTTTCTCCCAGGAATTTGAATCTAGAGGTATTTAGGAGCTCTGACTGAGCAACACTAATTCAAGAAAGCAAATTCATTCTTATTCTGTCCCCACAGGTGAGGATACAGAGCAACACTTCATTTAATAGATTTACCTTCCTATGACGTTCTAGGCCAATCTTGGATAAAGCCTGAGAAGGAGAGAGACTGTGAGAGTTTCTTCTGATCTTCAAAGTACCCCCTGCAGGGCTCCCATGAGCACAGTCCAGACGACACAGGGCAGAGCTCTATGGGCTGGCTTCTAGCCTAATTTTCTTCATGGACCCTCAGGGAGAGGCCACAGTACATCCAAAGATCTCGTATCCCAAATACATTCCTGAATGGGATGAATGTTCTTTGACATATAATCTTATTTGTTAATAATTTATTTTGTCCATGAAAAAAAACTTTTATTTTTTAATGTTTTAGATATATGGAAATGTTGAGCAGAAAACACAAATAATTGATATATGTTTCCTTCTATATCCCTCTGTAATAATAAATAAATAAATAAATCAGACATGGAAGGATATATTTTGATAACCTTCTGAAGGCCAACTCTAGTTCCTTAGGTGGCCTCTCTAATTGAACTAATCCTCCAAATTTCTGCTCTTCTTCCTCATCTGTGACTCCTGATACTATTGTACAAATCTTCTATTCAGGAAATTCCCAGAGAACAAACACTGTGAATATTAGCACAGAAACCTGTAAGTCTCTCCTGCAGACTCCTGACCCTTTAGTGTTCATTACCTCAGATGCTTCCTCAGCCCCTGTAAAAGGTGACCACATAATGTCTAATGGTACTTTACTAACTGTAACAGCAATGTGTCATATATCATTCTCAGCAGACCAATGATTCTACTGCCTGAATTTGGGATTTCTGAACATCACGTTGATGAGCTATGTCAGCTCTGGTGAAATCTGGTCTGCTTTTCTGGTCTGTGGTCTTGGGGGCAGAAGACGTGGAGACTCAAAGTCTAGCCCATTCTTCACAATCCACACTGTGGATCGTGTATCAAATTTCTTTTCTTTTTCTTCCTTTTTTTTTGTTTCCTGCCTTTATCTTTTATATTCTTAATTATTTTATTTTTAATTAATTAATTTACATTCATTTATTGAGCATTGTCTTAGCATAGGAAAAATATGATTTCCCATCCACAATATACTTCATAGTGACCTAATCATACATGTTATCATCAATAATTTTCCATTTCCAGTTTCATGTATGTATTTTTCCTCTTTATTACTCATCCTCTGTTATTTCTCACCCTCCTCCATACTATGTCAGTTTTCCATTCCTTTCCCCCCCACACACACACATTTGGATGATTCACAAAATTTCTTAAATAATCTAACTACTTTCAATAGCAAACTCAGCTGATACAGATATTTCTGTGAATACATGTCTGACTTTAAGCATGCAATTCTGAGTATAATGAATATACTATGAAATTATTTTTCGCTTAACAGTCTGAATATATTTTCCCCTTTCTTTCCTCACTCAGAGGTGCCAGATTCAACAGAAACAAAAATAAAAATGAGTGCTTAGTAAAGCCTCATCAAAGGCCCTCCCATTGGAGGTTCTCTTTAGGGCGCCCCTGGTTACTCATCTACCCTCCAGGTTAGGCTACCCTGGTTTTGCCTTCACAGACTTGCTCACCAAGCAGCAAAAGGCCAATATAAACTGTCCAGTCACCTCCACCTGGACCAAGGTCCAAGTGGCCTATAATAGAAGCCCCAGGACTTACTTAGCTGGATCGGACTATGGAAACCAGGGTTAGGGGATTCCTGTCCAAGTACTTGAGAGGACAAGAGTCAATGATAGGTTAAGACAGGTCAAGGCTGGGTCTCCCACCTGTTGTCTTTCTGTCCTGTCTCTGGCATTCTCCCTAATTTGTATTCCAGGTGGGCAATTAAACTTCTACTCCTTGGGACTCTCTCCTTCAGTATATTCTCAGAAACTGGAACAGATTTAATATCCAGACCTTATGACATAACCCCAATATAAGTTAGATCATCGGGAGATTTGACAAAGATAAATAAATAAAAAAGGAAAAAAAAGTTTAAGGGAACCAGCAGTTAGCGTAATGGCTATGTCGCTGGACTCCCACATAGTCGATGGTGGTTCGCGTCCTGGACCCAGTGGCTTAAAACTCACACCGGATGCGTGTACGTCCATACCCAAGTTCCCGAGAGGAGAATGGAGGAGAAGGGATTGTGGTGTGACCATCCTCTCTGGGGGGTGATTTCTTGCTTTCTGTCTCTCTGTCTCTCTATGTCTTTCTGGCGTGCGCACACGCCCTATAGCGAAAACCTCTCAAAAAAAAAAAGTTTAAACTATTTTGCTATTGTTGAACTAGAACTCTTCTACCACTAGGAAGACAGATTCTTTATGACCCTATGAATACTTCTCAAAATATTACAAGAGCTTTTGTTTGCATGTGTGTATACATACATGACATGTATTGTATTTTGTGTGTCAATGTGGTGTAAAGCATTAAGAAAGTTTATAATTAGCATGTTCAAACAAATTAAATACCTTTCAAGTTCACATTACTTAAGTAAATTTTTGACACATAAGGTAGCTTAATAAATTGTTTAAATATTTTTAAGTAATTTTAAATGGAGTATTTACAAGTAAATTTTTCAGATAATTTAAGATCTTAAACTTGTACTTAATAAAATAAGTATTCATAAAATGTCTATGAAATTTTTAAGTGAATTAACATTTTAATGTAAAGATTAAATATTTCTATTGTCAGTCTTTCAAATTTTACAGGAATAAAAAATAGTGGTTCTATTAAGATTGTTCCCTTCTTCATCAGCAGATATACAGTGTGTGTGTGTGTTTGTGTGTATTTGTGTGTGTGTTGTTGTTTATCAGATACATGTTCTTAAACCATTGGTATATATTGAAAGTGAAGGTTGTCAAGAGAGAAAAAAATTAAAAATGAGTGCTTAGTAAAGCCTCATCAAAGGCCCTCCCATTGGAGGTTCTCTTTAGGGCGCCCCTGGTTACTCATCTACCCTCCAGGTTAGGCTACCCTGGTTTTGCCTTCACAGACTTGCTCACCAAGCAGCAAAAGGCCAATATAAACTGTCCAGTCACCTCCACCTGGACCAAGGTCCAAGTGGCCTATAATAGAAGCCCCAGGACTTACTTAGCTGGATCGGACTATGGAAACCAGGGTTAGGGGATTCCTGTCCAAGTACTTGAGAGGACAAGAGTCAATGATAGGTTAAGACAGGTCAAGGCTGGGTCTCCCACCTGTTGTCTTTCTGTCCTGTCTCTGGCATTCTCCCTAATTTGTATTCCAGGTGGGCAATTAAACTTCTACTCCTTGGGACTCTCTCCTTCAGTATATTCTCAGAAACTGGAACAGATTTAATATCCAGACCTTATGACATAACCCCAATATAAGTTAGATCATCGGGAGATTTGACAAAGATAAATAAATAAAAAAGGAAAAAAAAGTTTAAGGGAACCAGCAGTTAGCGTAATGGCTATGTCGCTGGACTCCCACATAGTCGATGGTGGTTCGCGTCCTGGACCCAGTGGCTTAAAACTCACACCGGATGCGTGTACGTCCATACCCAAGTTCCCGAGAGGAGAATGGAGGAGAAGGGATTGTGGTGTGACCATCCTCTCTGGGGGGTGATTTCTTGCTTTCTGTCTCTCTGTCTCTCTATGTCTTTCTGGCGTGCGCACACGCCCTATAGCGAAAACCTCTCAAAAAAAAAAAGTTTAAACTATTTTGCTATTGTTGAACTAGAACTCTTCTACCACTAGGAAGACAGATTCTTTATGACCCTATGGAAGGACTCTGCCACCTGGCTGCACATAGCTCTCCTGTAAGGAGACCCAAAGAACAGTGCTGGGAACTCCCAGCAGAGGCTCTCCACCTTGCATTTGGAGCAGAAAATGGGGATGTTACCGGGACCAGCAGTTAGTGTAATGGCTATGTTGCTGGACTCCCATGTATTTGACTGTTGAGTCCTGGATCTGGTGGCTTAAACTCATGCATGGTGCATGTGCATGTGTGCCCAAGATCCTGAGAGGAGAATGGAGGAGAAGGGATTGCAGTGTGGCCATCATCCCCTGGGGGTTGATTTCTCGCCTTTCTGTCTCTCTCTGTCTTCCAAGCGAACACATGTGCCCTATAGAAAAAAAAAAAGAAAAAAAAAGGAAATGGGGATGTTACCAAGACCCCCTCTGATACAACCTGCCTTTACAACCCCAGACCTTGACTGCTATTTTTTACATCAAGAGCCCACAACCTCAGCTCTGCTCCTAAAGGAGTAAAGACAACAAGACCCATTCAAGTTCAAATCCCTTATGAGTAGAGACTTATCCAGAGAAACTCTCATATGACTCAGAGAGGTGCAATGATGAATTCTGACAACTTATCTTAGCATTTCATTTAACTGAGAAAGACACACGAAACAAAACAGATAATGGCGATTGCCATGGCTTCCCAAGGCACTCAGGGTAATGCTAAAGTTTGGGAGCCTAAGTCTCACCTGAGGACAGAATCCAGGAAATCTGGATCAGAGCCCCTGCCTCAGAGAGATTCAATATTTCTGATGCTAGACATCTAGGCACTAAAAAGGCCATTGCCCAGGATTGTCTCCTCCTCCTGCAGGGGCTTTATCCTGAAGTGGGGGGACTGGTCACTGTAAGTGGGAATGTGTTGAGACCCTCTGTGTGTCTGGGGCTCCTGGGTCCATGAAAGCCTGTACTATACTGACCCTTAGGACAGTCGAACAGTTACCTGAGGGAGGGAGTGAGAAAAGGGACAAACACACAGAGTGGAGACAAGACAAGGTGCTGATCAAGTCTCTTTTATTATAGAACAGACTGCAATTGTATACATGCCGGTGGGCATTGATTGGCTGCCTGATATGCAAATAGGATATCACAATGTAGACTAGTCATTGGTGGCCCAGAAATGTAAATGAGGCATTCTGGTTTGGCCAATCGGCGGGTGTCCCACATTGTAACCAATCATCTATTACTGCTATTGTTTGCTCAGTGGGGAAGTGAAACCTGAAGGTTTCTTAAGATGGCGGATAGCTCTTAAGATGGCTCCCGTGTTGCTCACATAATTCAGCACCCTCCACATGTCCCCCTTTTTTATTTTCAAAGAGAGGAGAAAAGCCTGGGGAAATTGTGCCTGTCTTAGGTTGGAGTCATTTTGTGAGCCACATGTCCGTCCGTACCCGTCATTGGATAATCCCATTGCGATGATGGGTTTCCTGCCTCAAGTAGAAGGACAATATAGCCATTGGGCTCAGACTCTCTTACCAGTCTTTGATTCAGCACCTCAGGCAGGAGCACAGTCTAGGCTCCATTGTTGTCCATCTCCAGTTTGTGATAATGGACCTGGTTAGGCTGCATTTTTATTGAGTTGATTTGTTGTTTAAGGAATGCCATGAGCTTATTAAAAAGAATAGGCCCCAAAGAGCAAACAATCAACAGGCCAAAAAGAGGACCAAGTAAGGGGAGCAAATTTTCTTCCGCGGTTTAGATTTTCTTATAGTTGATTCAGCTTGTCACATACTATACCGGACTTGTTGACATAAAGCAGCAGCGTTCCTGTAAAACAAGGCAAAGACCCCCCTGTTCAGCCAAGAGGAGGTCTAACCCATGCCTGTTATGGAGTACTACCTCTGCAAGGAAATCCAGTTGGTCCTGAATAAAGGTAACTGTGGTAGCCAACTCTTGGACATCAGAGATAAGGCCCTCAGTAATTTCTTTAAGGTGTAGAGAGTATTCTAGTCCAGTGGAGATGGCAGCTGTAGCTGCAGTGATGCCCAAGGTGGCAAGAATAGGGAGGAACTGTATAGTGTGTTTGGATCTACCGGGAATGAAGTCAAAAGTAGGGATGGGGACTGATTCATCCCCTTTAGCATTTTTGCACAGTTCAAGAGGTTGACTTTGTTTCTGACCATCAATATTTTTTGTCCTGCAATTTTTTTTGAGAATTTTTCACTATAGGGTGTGTGCGCTCGCCAGACAGACAGAGAGAGACAGAGAGACAGAAAGCAAGAAATCACCCCCAGGGGGGATGGTCACACCACAATCCCCTCTCCTCCATTCTCCTCTCGGGATCTTGAGCATGCATGCGCATGTGCCCGGCGTGAGTTTTAAGCCACCGGGTCTGGGATGACAACTGGCCAACTACATGGAAGTCCACCAACATAGCCATTACACTAACTGCTGGTTCCCCAATTTTTTGACATATGTCCGGGCTGACCACAATTGAAGCAATTGTCTCTATTGTTATGATTAAGGAATTGGCGGACATTATGCCCTTGAAGGGCAGCGGCCATAGCCAATCCCTGTTGGTATGCTGACCCAATATCAGAACATAGGCGAATATATCCTGATACATCTGTCTTTTTTCTATATGGCCTGATTGCTGCTTGACAGGCAGCATTAGCATTCTTGTATGCCAATTGTTTAACAAATTCGGTGCCTGCATCAGCACTGTGAAATATTCCCCCTGCTGCAGTAATTAACCAATGAACAAACTCAGAATAAGGTTTGTCAGGCCCTTGTTTTATTTTGGTAAGGGAGGTACTTAAATCTCCTTTAGTAGGAAGTTTTCTCCAAGCTTTCATGCCTGCCATATGAATTTGAGCAAATAGCCCTGGATCATACTGCATTTGAGTGTCACTAGTTGTATAATTGCCTTCTCCCAATAACATATCTGCTGTCCAGCCATAGTTGGCCTAGGCATTACGGCATGTGGTCTCCCTACAATTTTCCACATATTCTGATTTCCAAAGTAAGTAATCCCCTCCAGAGAGTGTAGCATGAGCCAATGTTTGCCAGTTCATTGGTGTAAGCCAATTGTCTGCCACTGATTAAACTAATGGCTAAAGTATACAGAGCTGTAGCTCCATATTGAGCAACTGCTGTTTTAATTTCTTTTATGATTTTAAAGTCAAAGCCATTATGATGGTGTCATGCTTGTCCTTGTTGATCTATGATCTCTGTTACTGGGAAGGGTTCCTGTTCCTCAAAGTTCATTAATGGTTGTGGTGTCTGAACTAGTTTAATTTTCATGCCAGGGTAAATGTGGGCTGGTAAGGATTCTGCGAGGAATCTGCACTTTTAGATTTACCCACTCTCAGTTTTTCTAATTGTGATATTAGGTCTTGATGTTTCTTTTCTAGTTGAATTTGTTCTTCAAGTTGTTTAATTTTATTCAGAACCTCTTCCTTAGGATCGATAACCAGCATCACCAAACTTGCGGATGTGACTGAATTGTAAGATGGCAGTCGTTTATTGAAAGGCGGCCATGTTGGATTATTATACTTGGCGGCCTGTGTTTCTAAAATTTCTTCTTCAGGCGGTCATTTTGGATTAATGTATCTGGGGGCCTGTGTTTCTCACGTTTCTTCTTCAGAATCAGTTAATTGGTCATCTAAATGGACCTTAAGTTCTGTAAGAGATGGGTATAATTTTTTCTGGGGCTTTTTTAAGTTTGTAACTTCACCATTGTCTCTCAGTTTTTTAATTTGTTTGGGTTGACATCCAATTGTTTATTAAGATCTGTTACTTCTTCCTCATTGTCTAAGTAAATTAAATCTTTTTTTCTTTTTTGGCATCAGGGTCTTTTTTAGTTTCTATGGCATCTTCACTCTCTGTCTGAGTTTTATTTCTTTGCATAATTTGTTCTCCCTCTGAGACGACTGCTGCAAATATAGGGTCAGTTGACCAGAACCTAATGATCTCATCTATTAGGTTCCAATAAGAGAAGGTTATTACTGGGACCTTTTCCAGTCCAAAGGTGACATAGTAATCTTTTAAAGCATCACCTACCATCTTTCACCTTTGTTCATCAATAGTACCTTCTTGGGGAAACCAGGGGCACACCTCTTTTAAGAAATCAAAAAAAGAATGTAATTGTTTTGTTGGGGTCCAGCCTCGGCGGTGGTGGGTGGCTCGTACACAGGAAGGCAACACGGGTGATCAGGAACAAAAAAATTAGACTGAGACCTCATTGCTCCTTAGCATGTTCTCAGCCGGCCACAGCCAGAGTCAGCTCCAGGCTGCTGTGCCAGTGGCTACCAAACACACATATTTATTGAGGGATCTTACAGGAGTAGGAGGGGTGAGGGGGAAATAAAATATTTACTCTACGAAGCAGGGCATTCAAAGCACAGGAACAATGATCATAAAACATGATGTCTGTCTTGTTTGAATAGGTGAATCCAAACACAGTTCTCAGAATGAAGGAGTCTATTTTTCTGGTGCATTTTCTTCTTCAGTCTTGATTACCGGACAGGGTCTTTTGAAGAGGGGGCTTGGAGGAAGCTTGATAACTTCAGTCCTGGGCCAGGGCAACAACATTGCTGGTTGCATAGGCCTAGATAGAAATCTTGTCTTGTTAAGTAAAGACATGGTTAATATATACTAAAGTGAAATATCTATATTGCTTTTGGAGTAATTTACAGCTATGGGGGTGAGCTTATTGCCTACATGGGAAAGGAATGTGGTCTTGCGAGCAGCTTAATGACTGACCTAAAGTTTACTGTGTACTTGGGACCCTCTATGTGTTGTTGTATACAATGGCTATGGCTTGGGGAACAACAATCTTCCCTTGTCCTGAGATCAAAGGTGGCTCATGGTCTTTGTTTGGGGTATCAGTGCCTCACGGATGAGTCCCTAAGCCTCCCCCAGCTACTGAGGTTGTTTTACCAATTTAGTAGCTTTCCATTAACTCAAACCTTTTCTAATGTTATCTATTTAATCCCCAGTAGGAGAGGTGACTGCAGCACTCTTTATTGACATTTTCCAGGCAGATGGGGGGGACTTCAGGAGATAATTCCCATTCACTAGCGTTAGGTATTCGCATTCCTTCAGGATTATTGTAAAAATTATAGTAAGGCTGGGGGTGTTATTTTGCCCTTATGGGGTACCGTCAGTAAAGCTCATGGCAGAGAAATTGAGTACCAACCAGTACAACGACACAAGAGAGGGCTCGTAAACTGGGCAGTGCCTCACAGTTTCTTCCCAGTCCAGGCCTTGCCTTTTAAACATGGGAGGCAGCCTCTACCATCTTGTGTTGTCTGAATGGCCCCATCATTGTTTAATCTTAACTCCGCATGTCTTGAGGGCTTCAGTAAGCCCATGAACAAATAACTCATGTTTACTCTTTGTTACTTACCTGGACGATTCTCTGCCATCCTCTTCCATTTTCTGCCATGACTTTCTTTGTTCTGGTGCTCTTCACTGGATCCCTCATACCCAGGCCCCTGTTCAGGCACCACGTGTCCCAACCTGCAGGACAGTCGAACAGTTCCCTGGGGAGGGAGTGAGAGAAGGGGCAAACACACGGAGTGGAGACAAAACAAGGTGCTGATCAAGTCTCGTTTATTGTAGAACAGACTGTGATTATATACATGCTGGTGGGCATTGATTGGCTGCCCCAAATTGAAATAGGGTATCACAATGTGGACCAATCATTGGTGTCCCGGAAATGTAAATGAGACATTCTGGTTTGACCAATCGGCAGGTGTCCCACATTGTGACCAATCATCTATTACTGTTATTGTTTGCTCAGCAGGGAAGTGAAACCAAAAGATTTCTTAAGATGGCGGATAGCTCTTAAGATGGCTCCCATGTCATTCACATAATGCAGTGCCCTCCATATTGTACAACTAGGTAGAAATGGGGCCCAAGACCCCAATGGCACCCCTTAGACATCTACAATACTCACTGCACAAGTCTCAGGTAACCCTTAAAGTAATGTGTTCTTAAAAGATCATTTTTGTCTAAATCAGAGTTTAAAATTATTTCCAAAGTACACCTGTAAGAAATTATTAAAAATAAAAAAATAACAGTGACCAAAAAAGAGAGACATATACAAAGATTATATCTGCAAATATGTATTTTAGGTATGAAAGGGTTAAAAAAAAAGGTTAGGGGGCAGCCGGTGACATAATGGTTAAGGTGCTGGACTCCCACATGGCTAACCCCAATTTGAGTCCTGGATCTGAAGGGTTGACACTCTCTCTGTGTGAATATGCCTGGGATCCCAAGCAGGATGGAGGTGAAGGGATGGAGGTGAGGAGATTGTGATGTGGCCATTCCCTGTGTGTGTGTGTGTGTGGGGCGGGGGGGTGATTTGTCACTCTCTTCTCTCTGTCTTTCTGGTGAGCAAACAGGCCATATTGCAAGAATCTCTCTAAAACATGTCTTTAAAAGATTTGGTAGGGGGAACTAACAGTTAGCATAATGGCTATGTCGCTGGACTCCCATGTAGTCAACCGTGGTTCGCGTCCTGGACCCGGTGGCTTAAAACTCACGCCAGACGTGTGTGTGTGCATGCCCAAGATTCCAAGAGGAGAATGGAGAAGGGATTGCAGCGTGACCATCCCCCCCGGGGGGTGATTTCTCGCTTTCTGTCTCTATGTCTCTGTCTGTCTGGCAAGTGCACACGCCCTATAGCAAAAACCTCTCAAAAAAAAATAAACAAAAAAGATTTGGTAGGGACCAGCAGATGGCATAATGGCTACATTGTTGAACTCCCATGTAGCCTTCTGTAGTTTAAATCTCAGACCTTGTGGCTTAAACTCACGCCAGGCACGTATGCGTGGATGCCCAAGAACCTGAGAGGAGAATGGAGGAGAAGGGACTTTGGCATGGCTATTTTTGCTTGGGGGTGATTTCTCACTCCCAGTCTCTCTGTCCCTCTCTGTCTTTCTGGCGAGTGCATGTGCTGTAATAGCAAAAATCACTCCAAAAAAATTAGATTTGTTATAAAAGGAACTTTGTGTGGTATGGTATTTTACTTAAGGTAAGATGGCTAGATTATAGGAAAACACAAATAAAGGCAAAAACTATAAGTCACAAACATGCTGTCAAATATTTGTTTTATATTAAAAGAGTCGCAAAAAGAGTTATAAGGATTAATCAGGGTAAGGTGTTTGTTGAATGTGCTAATGATGCAGTACCATCCATCACAAGTTTGGTTGTTATTTTTAAGAGTAATATACAATTTGAACAATCCAGTTGGGGGACCAGAAGATGGTATGGTGGTTACATTGCTGGACTCCCACATGGTCAACTGTGGTTCAAGTTCTAAAACCAGCACATTGAAGTTCACATCAGACACATGTGTGTGCATTTTCAAAATCCCAAGAGGAGAATGGAGAGAGGATTGCAGCTTGGTTATCTCCCAGGGTGGTGATTTTTCGCTTTCTGTCTGTCTGTCTCTCTTTCTCTCTGGCGAGTGCATGTGCCCTATAGCAAAAAAAAAAACCTCTCTCTCAAAAAAGTTTTTTTCCAAGTGGCCAGCAAGTGGCATAGTGGTTAAGGGCGCTAGCGCCGCACATGGCTGACTGTGGTTCAGCACCCAGACCTGGAAGCTTCCTTTCTCTCTCTCTCTCTCTCTCTCTCTCAATCTCATCTTTCTCGTTCTGTACCTCTCTGGTTAAAATAAAATAAGTAAATACATAAATAAATAAAGAAATTTGAAATAAAATAAATATTTTTGAAATTCCAGTTTGTCCTTTAAAAATATTTATTTTTTTATTACATTTAATCACATATATCTTTGCAGTGTATAACATTTATTTTCCCAGCAATATTACCATGAATATCAGTCATCAGGAAATAGATTTTCATGTTTTTCAGTTAAACTTACTTTTCTTTCTTTTTCCTCCTCTGTTCCCCTCCCTCCTTTCCTCCCTCGGTTATCCACTCTCCCCATATACCCCTATCCTTACTCTCTCTAGTATCTACCTTTGCCTTCTTTGCTATTATACCTCCCAAAATTTCAGTTTCTGCCATAGACAATTGGTATATATTGAGTGGGAGATACACAGTCTGTCTTTCATAATCTGACTTGCTTCACTTAGCATTAAGTCTTCCATATTGGCCTGCTTTTTATCAAATATCAGGGTGTCATTGCTTTTTATAATTGAGTAGTATTCCATAGAGTACATAGGCCACATTTTTTTCAATACAATCATCTATTTTTGGACGTTTGGGTTGATTCCATGTCCTAGCAAATAAAAATAATGCTGCAATAAACATGGATGTGCAAGTATTTTTCCAACTAAGAGTTTTTCTATCCTTTGGGTAAATACCTAAAAGTGGAGTTACTGTGTCATAGGGTCTTTCTATTTGTAGATTTCTAAAGAAACCATATCATTTTCCAAAGTGGTTGTACTAATTTACATTTCCACCAATAGTGTAAGAGAGTTCTTTTTCCACCACAGCCTTATCAGCACTTATTATTTATTTATTTTTTAATTTTAGCTGTTCTGAAGACAATAAGTGGTATCTCATTGTGGTTTTTATTAACATTTACATTATGATAAAAGATGTTGAACATGTTTTCCTATGGGTTTTGGGTCATTCATATGTCTTCTTTGGAAAATTGTCAGTTCAATTCATTTCCCCATCTTTAAATAGATTATTTTTTTGGTGGATAAACTACTTGAGTTTCCTATATATTGTGGTTATCAGCCTCTTATCTGAGGTATAATTTGCAAATATATTATCCCACTCTAAGGGTTGTTTTCTCACTTTATGTAGTGTTTCTTTGGCTGTGCAGAAGCTTCTCAGCCTAATAGAGTTCCATTTGTCTATCTGGGTACAACTTTCTCTGTGTTGGAGGTCTTCTTTAAGAAATCTTTCCCTGGGACCAGCAGATGGCATAATGGCTATGTCCCTAGACTCCCATGTAGTCAACCATGGTTAAAGCCTTGGACCTGGTGGCTTAAATTCACGCTGGGCGTGTGTGCATGTATGCTCAAGATCCCGGCAGGAGAATGGAAGAGAAGGGATTGTCACATGACCATTCCACTGGGGATGATTTCTCACTTTCTGTCTCTCTGTCTTTCTGGAGAGCACATGCACCCAATCCCAAAAACCTCTTCCCCCAAAAAGAAGTATTTGCTAAAAGAAAAGAAAACTCTTTGCCTACTTCATTTACTCCAAGAGTTTTTCTGTATTTTACACCAGTACTTATATAGCTTGAGTTTTTATGTTTAGATACTCAATCCATTTTGAGTTAATTTTTGTTAGTGGTGAGAGATAAGAATCTAGTTTCATTCTTCTGCAAGTGGATATCCAATTCTCCCAGCACCGTTTGCTGGAGAGATTTTCTTTTTCCCACTGTATTGTATTGTGTCCTTGTCAAGGATGAGTTGGCTATATTTTTTGGGTTTCATTTAGGGGTTCTCAATACTGTTCCATTGGTCTACCTATCTGTTTTTGTGTCAATATCATGCTGTTTTAATTACCACACTTTGTAATATGTTTTGAAGTCAGGAAATGAGGTACCCCCTATTGTATTCCCCTTGCACAGTATTGCTTGGTGATATGGGGCCTTTTATGCTTAGAGACAGATCTTATTAGTGTTTTTTTTTCTATTTCTGTGAGGAATATCTCTCATAGTTTTCTTGGGATTGCATTGAATTTGTAGATTTAATTGGGTAGGATTGTCATCTTGATTATATTAATTCTTTCAATCCAGGAACATGGAATGATTTTCCACTTTTTTAAAAAAATATTTACATTGAGTCACATGTCTTTACAGTATACATTTCTTTTTCCAACACAAATCCATGTATAACAGTAATGAAAAAGATATTACTATATACATTATCATCAACAAATAGCTTCTCATTTTTTGTCAATTAAGCATACTATTATCATTTTTTCCATCCACTTACCCCTCCCTCCCTGCCATACTAAACTTTTTTTTTTCACATTTTATTGATTCACAAAAGATCTTAAACTAAAAGTGTGGACAAAGCCAGAGTCTAGTGACAAGTGCACAGTAATTTTCTTCTGAAACTTTTGTTCTCTCTCTCTCTCTCTCCATTCCCCTTTATTAAAGAGAGGTGTAATATAGCTTATTTGCAGAGAAAAATTAAGTTCATCTGAATTTTTATCTGTTATTTGCATGAAGCCTCAGAAGAATTCAATTTCTGATGCAAAGTAACAGATACAACTATATTATTTAACTTATGCAAATAACCATTCTGCCACAAAATAAGAATATTCACAAATATTTTTCAAGTGCAACAGGGTGAGGAAGAAAGAAAAGTTTATGTTTCAATATTAAAAAGTTTTTTTTAATTGTAGAACTTATCAACAACTCAAAAGAAAACAAAAACCCTTAAATATGGAAGACAAAGCACAGAAGAAAATCAGTTATGTTTTAGACAAAAGGCACAGAATTCTATTTCACGAGTTCAGTCTCATGTAATCACAATTTTTTTAGATTTGCAGTGTTACTGTGGTCTGATCTTTCTGTTAACATTATGATTCATATTTCAGAACTTGTCCCTACCATTAAGTTACCCTTAATCTTGGTCAATTTTTGTTCTCTTATTTGCCTGTCTGTCTTTAGTTTTCCTGGTATAGTACTCCCTTCAGAACTTCTCTCTCTCTTTTTTTTTTTTTTTGAGAGATTTTTTGTTATAGGGTGTGTGTGTGCTTGCTAGACAGACAGAGAGAGACAGAGAGACAGAAAGCAGGAAATCACCCCCCAGGGGGGATGGCCACACCACAATCCCTTCTCCTCCATTCTCCTCTCAGGATCTTCGGCAAGCACGCACACGCGCCCAGCGTGAGTTTAAGCCACCGGGTCTGGGACGTGAACTGTGGTCGACTATGTGGGAGTCCAGTGACATAGCCATTACACTAACTGCTGGTCCCCCTTCAGAACTTCTTGAAGAGGTGGTCTGTTGTTGGCAAATTCTTTCAGGTTTTGTTTACCTGTTAATATTTTTATGTTTTCTTCCCATATAAAGGGTAATCTTGCCAGACATACTATTTTTGGTTGACATTCTTTTTCACTTAACACTTCGAATATATTTTCCCATTCTTTTATTGTTTGAATTATTTCTGACTAGATGTCTAATGTTAGCCTGATGGGATAACCTTTGAAAGTAATTTGATATTTTTCTCTTGCCAATTTTAGTATCTTGTCTCTGGCTTTTTAAAAGACTTGAACATTGAAAGCTTAACAAAATTGTTATTTTAAAAAAAATTTAGTGCATTTTCTGAGAGAGAGGGTGAGAGGAAGAGGTAGACGCACTCTGGGTAGAGTCTCATAATGCTGAGGTCCCTGTTCCCAGACACCAGCTTATCAGGATCTTGGGTGCCTGTGTGGGTGACAGCTAAGCTTATTATGAAGATAAGACCCCTGATAAGACACCTCTCTTCATGTATTGAAACAAAGTTAAATTAATCTATTTTACCTTCAAATGGCCACTGTACTTTCACACTTGCCTGCTGATAGGCAAACCACAGCCTAAGGAAGCCTGTTCTTTGCCAATCGCCCAGTTACAGCTAATGACAGTAGCCACACTTCTGTCATTCACAGAAAGCCCACCCCTTTAAACTGTGTTCATGCAGGCTAACATCAAGCTGTATGCAATCCAATTATCTCTCTACCTCATTCCCTCACTTCTGTTTTTTGTACATCAATTTTCTTCTCCTGCATTTAAGTGTTAGTCACCCATGAGGCCACAAGAAGTTCCTCAGAAGTCGTTTGGGGACTGCCTGTACAAATCACTCTTGGTTCAGCTAAACACTGTTATATTTCATGTCTACAAGTTTTACAACAGTATTATTAAGATGACAATACCATCCCAGCAACATATACATTTTCATTACAAACCCTATCAAAATTTCAGTAAGTTTTTTGAAAACTTGGAAATGCAGGTATCATATAAAAATATATGATCACCATGGTCCAGCAGATGGCGTAATGGTTGTGTTGCTGGACTCCCACGTAGTCAGCCACAGTTCTGCCTGGACTTGCTCGGTATGAACACATTTTTCTGAGTGGAGAAGGCTGTGGATTAGAAATAATTGCAATAACAAACAAACAAAGACACACAAGTATATAAAAGCAAAGATCAGGTGGGCACAGCTTCTCTGATAAATTGCTACCAGAAATGGCCTCAGGTTTAATCTTTTAAAGGGCAGAAAATGAGGGAAGTGGAAATGAGATACATAGGCAGTTGTTTTTGGATGTAAATCGCCCAAAGATGTGAAAACGATTGGTGCCATTTGCTTTCTCTGATCATTTTTGGGGACAATCTGATAAACACTATTATACTTATACTGCCAGTATTGGGTATCAGGTATCAAAAACAGGAAGATAATCACTTACAGCAGGCAGATATTGCTTTCAATGGTGAAAAGGGAACCCTCCTACACTCTTGGTGGGAAAGTAAACTAGTTCAACCACTGTGGAAAACAATATGGAGGTTTCTCAAAAATCTACAAATAGAACTTCCATTTGATCCAGCAATCCCACTTCTGGGTATCTACCCAAAAGACAGGAGAACGCTCAGTCCGAAAAGTGCTTGCACATCAATGTTTATTGCAGCATTATTCACAATTGCCAAGACATGGAACCAACCTAAATGTCCACAAACTGATGAATGGATTGGAAAAGTGTGGTATATATACTCTATGGAATACTCCCCAGCCATAAAAAATAAAAAGACCCTGGCATTTGATAGAAAATTGTTAGATATGGAGGATCCATTGCTAAGTGAAGTAAGCCAGACTATGAAAGAAAGATATTGTATGTATCCACTCAATATATACCAACTATCCGCACTCTATGGTAGAGAGCAAAAAGTTGGAGGACATAAAAGCAGTGATGGTACTTAACGAGAATATGACAGTGTGGATTGGGGGGTGTGAAGAGAATAGGATAGAGAAATATAGCAAGAGAACAAATAGAGAGGCAGGACGTTAGTGAGAAACAAATATGGCTTATTACCTGTTGATGATGACATGTATAGTATTCTCAACTGGATTGGTCTGAGAAGGGTAAAGTCTTTTTACAAGCAAAATGAGATATAGTGATATACTGTTTTAAAAAATAATTAGAACAATAATAATAATGATTGGGAAAAACATAGAAAAGATATTGAATGATAAAGTGGGGAAATTAATGTCTCTATTGAGTGACATGCATGACATTCCCTTTTGAAAAAGCAATGTAATACACTGTAACGTTATATGTAATCCAGTGTAATATAAAGAAGATTCTGATGACAATAAAAATTTAAAAAAATTAAAAATTAAATGAAAGAAAAGAAATTGATAGAGACTTTCCAACAGACACATGGAATGGAATTCAGGAAACATCCTGACCTCAATTAGCAAAATCCAATTCCTGTTCTGCCTCTGTGAGATTCTTTAGCCTTCTCTGGGCATGGTGGTTCCTGCCTTATGGAGAGAATCTTTAGCCTTATGTATCCTCCCCACACGTGCAGCTAGGCTTCTCTCCTTTAGAAAAGACGTTTAATAGGATTTCTCCATGATGTGATTATGGTCAGGGGATACGCACAGGTACACACGATTTAGTATGTGTAAGCTCTTATAGATTTATTACCTGCTTCTCATTGTCTGTAACCTGACAACAAATCTATGGAATGTCATAAAATACACATACGTAATGTTGCTTTGCAATATAAATAAAGGCGGCAAGTTTAGACAACACAACTTGCTTGGGCTACCTAGGTCAGGCTTCCTGTGTCTGCTGTTACTCTCTCTTTCTCATTCTTCCCGCTTCTTCCTTAGATAGAGCCAAGCCCTGGGGAAGACACCAACAGGACGGCTGTTGCATGGAGCTCTCATCAAGTGATTCTGCCGACCAGTAGGAAAATAAACATAAGCAAGATTACTGATGCAATTATTCCCAAGAAATACCATAAGGGATGACGAAGCATGATAAAAGGATTAGTGCATTTAAGTCAATCCAAAATATTAGAGGTTAATCAGAAGGATCAAATGAAGATAGAAAACTAGATCTAAGATCTGTTTATGAAGATTTTTATCTACAGAAATATTGTTAGAATTTAAAATCTCCATGGAGGTGATTTTAAATAGAAGTCCAGTTTCAATATGTTACATTATATGGCAAAGGAGTCACACAGATATGTTGAAATAATGCATGACACCTCAAATGACTTTGTAACTGCATTTTTTAGAGGTATTTGCTACAGGGCAGATACACTTGCCAGAAAGACAGAGGGACAGAAAGCCAGAAATAACCCCCCCAGGAGGGATGGCCACACTGCAATCCATTCTCCTCCACTCTCCTCTTGGGATCTTGGGCATGCATGCACACATTCCCAGCATGAGTTTAATCCACTAAGTCTGGTAAACTACATGGGATTCCAGTGACATAGCCAATACACCAACTGCTGGTCCCTGTAACTACATTTTAAATATCTGTTTTCTTAAGCAGTCTACAGTAGTTTAAAGCTTTCACAAACAGACAGCAATATGTTAATTATTATCTAATTGTGTGAAGTATTACGAGTGAGAGCGTTGACAAAAGTGGTAGTGTGAGTTTGTTGATTTAAAGCAATTTCCAATGTTGCTGGGGAGGCAAAGTGATTGAAGTGAGAACTCCAAAAATGATAGCTCCCCCAAATTTTTTGGGTCTTGCTAATTGACTTAATTTTGTGTAACACTTGAAGTCCAGCATCATTGTGTGGGATGATGCAATATTAATAAATATTGACTGAAATTATAACTAGTTACATAATTCATAAGGTTACAGTTAGTGCACTCTATTTTTATCTTGTTAGTCTAATAAGTAAAATTAAGAATTCCAGTTATAATGGCATAAGACTTCAGAAGACATGTCATAAGTCCAAAAGTTTGGGTGGAGGACTGTGAGTCCCCACTGGACAAAACTTTGGAGTGATCAAGGGCCATGGTTATTTTCCAAAGTTCTTCTTGTTGATGACTATCAGGGGTTATTAAAATACTGGAAACAAATCTCCCTATATTGTCTGTTTGGGATAAGATCAGTCATAAAGTTTGGTGTTGTGTGAGGTAACTTTGACTGGTGAATTATATTAACATGAGGTCCAGGGAGGGTAATGGTTTTCTGAAATTAAATCCAAATTGGAACAACAATGTTGGACATGAAGTGGAAATACAGTAATATTAGAAAAGGATTCAATTTTAAAGGTGATATGTTGCAAAAGTAATGTAAGCCAATGTGTGTGGTCTCATTATAGACTTGTACAACATCTCTTTTTACCCCTTGTACAATCCACACACAAGAATCTTGTGTGGAGGAAAGAACAATAGGGAGTGAATCAGCAACAGTCGAATAGTTAAATTTTACCCACTGATTGTTTTGGCCATCAGCCGGAATTCCCCCTAGTCGATGTGACTCATTTGTGAATACTTTAATTTCTGGATCCCTCCAAATGACTGGATGTAAGATGGGAGGATCTGGAACATAGGCCCAGTACGTCTTATTTTATTTTATTTTATTTTATTTATTTTTTTTGGAGAGATTTTCACTGTAGGGAGCGTGCGCTCGCCAGACAGACAGAGAGAGACATAGAGACAGAAAGCGAGAAATCACCCCCCAGGGGGGATGGTCACGCCGCAATCCCTTCTCCTCCATTCTCCTCTCGGGATCTTGGGCACGCACGCACATGCGCCCGGCGTGAGTTTTAAGCCACCGGGTCCGGGACGTGAACCGCGGTCAACTACGTGGGAATCCAGCGACATAGCCATTACGCTAACTGCTGGTTCCCAGTACGTCTTATTTTGATGAGTACTGAGGAGTGCACTCATCGGAGTGGCTACAATACTTAGCATGGCCAGAAATAGTAAGGGAGTTGTAACTGATGTCCCCTGCTCTTCTGTAAGCTGTTTGGCTCTTTCAGTTAGGCATTCAATCTGTCCCCATGTAGGTTTGCTGAGGCTTGTGTTTTGATTTCATAGTTCTCTTTCCTTTTCTTTGCTGTTTTGAGTACTGAGTCCAGATTCAGGTCTTGCATCTTCTTCTCCATCTGATTCACCAGTTTGTCCTTGGGGTGTTCCATCATTCAGCAGTCTCACTAGTCATTCAGGAACCCACACTGACCTTGATGATGATTCTGGAAAAATGCAAGTATACCCTCGACCCCATGCTACCACTGGGTCAAGATCTTTCCACTCTTCTGAACTAAGATCTTTCCATTTTGCATATCGAGGTTTAGCCTTTCCTGTCCCTTGCTAGTGAATTTCTGCAGCTGTGAGGCCCTCTGATGTAGAATTTAAAAAACTTTAAAGTATATAAGCAAGAGAAAGCCTTGAGTCAGGAGTTTCAGGAATTATATCATCTCTCTCTCTCTCTCTCTCTCTCTCTCTTTTTTTTTTAGGTCTGCAGTCTTTTTTTATTTTTTATTATCATCATAATTTCTTTATATTATATTGGATTACATATAACTTTACAGTGTATTACATTGCTTTTTCAAAAGGGAATGCCATGCATGTCAGTCAATACAGAGACATACAATATCTTTTCTATGTTTTCTCCAATCATTATTATTATTATTCTAATTATTTTTTTAAAACAGTCAATCACTATTTCTCATTTTGCTTGTAAAAAGACATTGCCCATCATGAAATACTTCTCATACCAATCCAGGTGAGAATACTATACATGTCATCATCAACACTTAATAAGCCATATCTGTTTCTCACTAACATCCTGCCTCTCTATTGTTCTCTTGCTATCTTTCTCTATCCTCTTCTCTTCACCTCCCCCATTCCACACTGTCCTATTCTCATTGAGTACCTTCACTGCTTCTATGTCCTCCAATTTTTTGCTCTCTTCCATAGAGTGCGGATAGTCAGTATATATTGAATGGATACATACAATATCTTTCTTTCATAGCCTCGCTTACTTCACTGAGCAATAGATCCTCTATATCTGACCACTTTCTATCAAATGCCAGGGTCTTGTTACTTTTTATGGCTGAGTAGTATTCCATAGAGTAT
>NW_006159837.1:266761-274157 GCF_000334495.1 Tupaia belangeri chinensis | reverse complement strand
GTTTTGTCTTCTACGTTAGAGATTCGATCTTCTGCCTGGTCTAACCTACTTTTAATACTTTCAAGAGAGGTTTTGATTTCCTGTATCACATTCTTCAATCCTAGAAGTTCCATCTGTTTTTTGTTTAGGGTATCCATTTCTTCTTTCAAGTCATTAAATGACTTTCTCATCTCCTGGAGCTCATTGTCTTTTTTCTCTTCCATCACTGCAAACATTCTGAATTCCTTATCAGACATGTCCACAACGTCCATTGTATTGACTGTGGGTGATGTAGGCTTAATGATTTCCCTTGGGGGAGAGGCCTTTTGTTGGTTGCTCATATTTCTTGAGCCTCTGTGATTGTTCCTAGTCATCAGGTAATCTATATGTTTCTTCCTAACTTATTTAAGGTATTTCTGATTGTTAAAAGTTGTACAGGCTTAGAAAATTGATGATTTCTCTTATGGTTGGCCTACCTGTTGCTCACAATTACCACTAACTGTTGCCACTAGCCCTGGATGGGCCAAAGTCCTCGCTATTTCTAAGGAGTGGTGCGCCTTCAACTGGAAAACAAAAAAAAAAAGAAGGAAATCACATGGTGCACAACACGCTGCATGCTATTTAAATCACCAAAATTCAAACAGTCCAAAGGCTAGTGGAAAAGGATCAGAAGATGAGTGATAGGACCAGGTTGGTCGGGCCTGCAGTCTCAGTCTGCCTGGTGTCCGGAACTGCTGGTTGGCTCGATCCGGATTGTGGGTGGGGTGGGGTGGGAGTCCGCATTAAAGTCCCAGACAACCAACCTGGGGTCCAAGCAGGAGCTCTTTTTTTTCTAACTGTGTTTTTAAATGCTGCTTTGTCCTTTGCACTATAGCTTGCCCCTTTGGATAGTAAGGGATGCCTGTAGTGTGGAGAATATTGAAAGCATCACTGCCCTGACCTGCAGGGCAGTTGAATGGGTACCTGGGTGAGGTCAGTGAAAAAGGAGACCCACACAAAACTTTCACACACACACACACACACACACACACACACACAGAGAGAGAGTGGAGACAAGATGAGGTGCTGATCAAGTCTTCATTTATTGCAAAGCAAACTGTGCTTTATATACAGGCTGGTGGACACTGATTGGTTGCCCAAAAAGAGATACAACACTATGAGCCAATCATTGATGTGGGTGGATCTTCCTAGCAACAGTTGGTCACATGACTTCTGAGAAATGGTTTGCTCAATGAGAAAGTGAAGCCTAAGGTTTCTAAGATGGCAGACAGCTCTCAAGATGGTTTCCATATGCAATGCCCTCCACATATCTCCCTTTTTAATTTTTTCCAAGAGAGGAGAAAAGCCTGGGAGAATCATGCCTGTCTTAGGTTGGAGTCGTTTATTGAGCCACACATCCACCCTTACCCGTCATTGGAGAATCCCATAGCTATGATGGGTTTCCTGTCTTAGGTGGGAGGACTGTATAGTTGTTATAGGCTCAGACTCTCTTACCCATCTTTGGCTAACCGATCCAGCACCTAGGTAGGAGCAATGTTTAGGCTCCGCTATATTCCATCTCTAGGTTGTGGTAGTGGACTTGGATAGGCAGCATTTTTTGGAGTTATCTATATGATATTTTATGAAAGTCATGAGCTTATAAAAGGGAACAGGTCCCAAAGAGCAAACAGTCAGTAAACCCAGAATCGGGCTAAGTATGGGGAGTAAAAAGGGGAGGAGTCCATCCCATGTAGTCAAAAAGGGATTATCAGTGAGGTTTGTGTGTGTATGTGTTTCTTTCTTTCTTTTTTTTTTTATTCAAGAAGATTTTCTTGTAATTGGTTGAGCTTGTCATGAACAATGCTGGACTTGTTGGCGTAAAAGCAGCAGCGTTCCTGCAACGTAAGACAGAGACACCCCCCCACCCCCCATTTTGCCAAGAGGAGGTCTAACCCACGTTTATTTTGAAGTATTAGTTTTGTAAGGGAGTCTAATTGGTCTTGAGATCCACCCCCATCAGAGATGTGGGGAGGAGCAGTTAAGTTCCAACAAAGGGTTTTTCTTTGGTTATCAAGTGTGCAGGCTTCTTCACAGTCTCTTGTGGCGTTCCTGCGGATCCTGAAAAGGTTTTAATCTGTGTAGCTGCGAAATAATTTTTGTTATTGTGAATGCATGTGGTGGTGACTGTAGCAAGAGATGTGAAGTGTGGATTTGAAAACTGTACAGGTGCATTGAGGAGGTGTAGAAGAAGAGATAGTGGGTTTATTAATGCAATATTAACACTGTAGATATGTGGTTTGTCCATAGCATGTAACTATTGTGAGTGGTGTAAAGGAGAGTTGAATGATCCTACCACTGGGACATGTACAAAAAATGTTGTAATCAAAGGTTGTTTGAGTTGGGCTAGGGTCAAAACTAGTGGAGATAGTGTTGAAGAGTTAAAACAGGATCAGGTGTTTAAGAAGAATCTTCATTTTGTTGATCTGTGGAAAAAGAGAGAGGTATCTCAGGGTTTTATCATTCCTGGATGAGATGTTATTATTATTTGAATTAATTTGTTTGACTAATTTTTCTGATAGTCAGCAAGCAGCACCCATCTTTTGAGAATAAATGCAGACAGACCCTCTGCCCCAGATGAGGACAGGGTCTGGACCATTCCATGTTTTGTCTAGAAGAACTTTTCACAAAACTGGCAAATTTCATTTTAGTAGTTGAATCCCAGAAGCGCTCAGCAGCTGAGTGTCCATCTTTATCAAGTGTTAGAAAATGTAGGAAAAAAGTGTATGTGCTAGAAGGTTTTTTTTGGTGAGCCTTTGGTTTGTAAAGTCTCCCTCATTTTTAGTTATTGGAGAGTATTTTTTAAGGAGAGATGAGCACTTTCAACAATGTGGAGTTGTGTACAAAAAGAGGCAAAATTGTTTCCTGTATATTCCAGGCAATTATCTGTTTTAATTTGTTGAAGCTTGCCCAGAACGGAGATCATGGCAAGAACATGGGAAATAACATGTTTACCAGCCTCTCCAGTTTGTGCCATGGCAAAAATGAAACCACTAAAGGTGTCAATAGTGACATGCACATACTTAAGAGTACCAAATTCAGCAACATGAGTGACATCCATTTGTTACAATGTATTAGGCATAAGACTTTTAGGATAAATGCCTAGATGTGGTGTAGGCAAAAGGGTAAGACAGGCTGGACATTGTTTTACAATTTGTCGGGTCTGTTCCCAAGTAATTTTAAACATGAAATAAAGAGTGTGAGAATTTAAATGATGTAATCAATGGGCAACAATAGCATCTGAAAGGTTTGTGTCAGTTTGAGTAAAAACTAAAAGAGTATCTTGTAGCCATCTAAGCACCACGATTTCCCTCAGTAAGAAGACCAGGTAAATCCGTATGTGCATGTAAATGGCCAATATAGAAAGCAGCTCTCAATTTCTAATGAGAGACTGGAGTTAGAGGAAAAACTGTGTGGCCTGAGAAACTTGTCTCATTTGTGTTTCAGTTTTTAGAAGTAGTATGGACATAGTGATACAAGCACTATCAGTGTGCAAGGTCAAGGGAAAACAGAGAACATTGTAACAACTGTTTCCAGCTCAACTAACTGAGTAGATATTGAGAATGTTGTAAATGTAACTTGTTTAATCAGAGAGAAAATAAAAAACACTGTGTAGATGGTGATACAGAGGGCCAGTTCTGTGTTTTGTGGCATAGTTCTGGAAAGGTCTGAAATAAATTGTTGTTTACAGAACAAACTCAAGTGTTTCAAAGCTTGTTTTAGGTCTGGGGGCTTGGGGCGGCCCCCTGTTTTTTGATGTTTCTTTTTTTAATTGAATTTGTTCTTCAAGTTGTTTAATTTTATTCAAAATCTCTTCCCTAGGATCAATAAGCAGCATCACCAAAGGTGGTGCAGATGCGACCAAATTGTAAGATGGTAGTCGTTTTTTGAAAGGTGGTAATTTTGAATTGTTGTACTTGGCAGCCTCTATTTCTAGAGTTTCTTCTTCAGGTGGCCATTTTGGGTTGTTGTATTTGGCTGCCTCTATTTCTAAAGTTTCTTCTTCAGACAGCTATTTTGGATTATTGTACATCGCAGTCTTTGTTTTTAAAGTTTCTTCTTTAGGCAGCCATTTTGAGCTGTTATTTTTGACTACCTTTGGTTCTAAAATTTCTTCCTCAGAATCAGTCAATTGATTATCCAAATGAGCTTTAAACTCTGTAAGAGATGGGTATAATTTTTTCTGAGACTTTTCAAGGTTTGTAACTTCCTCATTGATTTTCAGTTTTTTAAGTTGTTTTGGCCTGACATCTGATTGTTTAGTAAAATTTCTTACTTCTTCCTCACTATATAAGGAATTTAAACCTTTTTCTTTTTTGGTGCCAAGGTTAATTTTAGTTTCTATGACACCTTTACTATCTGTCTGAGTTTTTTATTTTTGCATAATTTGTTCTCCCTCTGCAACAACTATCGCAATTTTGGGGTCAGTTGACTGGAGTTTAATAATTTTATCTATTAGATTCCAATAAGAGAAGGTTATTACTGGGAGCACTTCTTTTAGAAAATCAAAAAAGGAAAGTAATTGTTTGATTCTAATTTTAACTCCACATGTCCTAAGAGCATCATTACACCCCTGAACAAATAATTCATGTTTACTCATTTGCTGTCCCAGAACTGCACACTAGGAAGTTAGTCAGTAATCTCTGTATTACTTTAAGTAATCTCTGTATTACTACTTATCCTTCCACTTCTACCTGGCCAGGATTTCTTCACGGTGTACTTCACCCTGATCCTCTACTCCAGGGCCCCACATTGGGCGCCACTTGCCTCAACCTGCAGGACAGTAGAATGAGTACCTGGGTGAGATCAATGAAAAAGGGGACCCACACAAAACTTTCACACAACACATACACACACACAGAGTGGAGACAAGATGAGATGCTGATCAAGTCTTTGTTTATTGCAAAGCAAACTGTGCTTTATATACAGGCTGGTGGGCACTGATTGGTTGCCCGAAAAGATATACAACAGTATGAACCAATCATTGATGTGGGTGGATCTCCCATTGCCTAGCAACAGTTGGCCACATGATTTCTGAGAAATGGTTTGCTCAATGAGGAAGTGAAGCCTAAGGTTTCTAAGATGGCAGACAGCTCTCAAGATGGTTTCCATATGCAATGCCCTCCACACATCATGAAACTGTTGAGAAGACTTATTAGTATAGGCTGGGCCATTATCAGTCTTGGTTTGTTTTTCCTCTCGCTGCCGGTGCTACAGAACTGGGTGATAACATGTTTTGCTACTTCTCCTGTCAGGGAGGAAGCAAAGACAAAATCAGAATAGGTGTCGACAGTAGCATGTATGTAACTCTGTCACCCAAATGGGGCATAATGGGTTACATCCATCTGCCAAATGTGATTGGGGGCCAGGGCCCTGGAGTTGACTCCCATAGGAAGAGAAGGCAGGAAAGGAATACACTTTAGACAGTTGTTAACAGTGTCATGTGCCTCTTCTCTGGTAATAGACAATTGTTTGTGCAAGGCATCAGCATTTTTGTGGAATAGGTTATGTGATTGCTGTGCCAGTGTTTCTGGAGTGTGTGAAACAACAACAATGAGCTGTGCATCAGCTTGGTGGTTAATGTAACAGATCCAGGGAAGTTGGTGTAAGATCTAATGTGGCAAATGAAAAGTGGGCACTTTTGTCTATGCACTAAATCTTAGATTATATTCATTTAGAAAAATTTTTTAGAAAAACATTCAAGTAATTATCTATGGATAATAAGATTTGAACTAACCCTAATTAAAGATTTGACAATAATTTACAACTGATAAAGAAATTTGGCAGTATTTATGGCACACACTACTTTAGTATTACCTATACCTGCCTGATTAATGCCATATCATTGAATTTTAGGAATTTTAAAATATTTTGGAATATAAATACATATGTAAATACAGAATACATTTGTAATATATATTTACAAATATATGTATCACTTATTTATTCATATAACAATGTTAATAAAATTAAAATTACTTGATTTGACAATGTTTCCTATATTAATTAATACATTAATACATTAAGCCTGATCAGTTTAACACATGTCTTGTGGATGTTTCAGGGGCCCTCTGTAAACATCCTAAAGTTATTCTGAGGTCAAAAGGACTTAATTTAGAATTTGATTTGGGGCAAAACTTGTCAAAGACAGCAAAACATAGATATTTAACTGTCTATAGAAAATGAAAGTTAATTGTTTTAAGCATCTTAGGGATGAAAATGGTTAACTTTGTTGGCATTAAAACAAAATACATGGCAGACTACAGTAGTTAGATATGATTTATTGTGATAAACCAACAACTAAAAGACCAATATGTGGATTACCATGTAATTTTATAAAAGAATTACTTTTTACTGTTTTTAGCCAGTAGCCCTGTAACTGAACTACAGGAGAATTAAAAATTGAACTGGGAACAGCAGATGGCGTAATGTCTATGTCGCTGGACTCTCATGTAGTCGACAGAAGTTCAAGTCCAGGACCTGGTGGCTTAAACTTACACTGGGCATGTGTGTGTGCATGCCCAATATCCCGAGAGGGTAATGGAATAGAAGGGATTGCCTTGTGGTCATCCACCCCAGGGGTTGATTTTTCACTTTCTGTTTCTCTGTATCATGATCAGAAGGATAGTGACAATCAATCAATTAGGGGAAGAAAATAACAACATTCACACTGTCCTTGGCCAGTTTTGACTCTAAGGCAAGAGATTACATTTACTTAAGAGGCCTGCTGTAAGCAGTAAGCAAAAGTAACATTTATACATTAGCATTTATGCCTGATTTTATAGAACACCAATACTAGACATTTTCTTTCTCGTAACACTGGAGTTGTAAAAACAATATATCAGAAATTACTTATCTATGTAGTTATATAATTAACACATTTTTTGTTATTTCCCAATTATTCCCCCCTTTTAAAAAAAATTGAGGAGGGGTAGGGCAGATTATATAACAGAATGTTAGGACTAAACAGTGTTTAGAGGAAGCTCTGGAGACTCACAGAATATTTTGAAGGGAACCTACAAGAGGGAGAGGTAGAAGACAAAAAGGAACTTCAAAGATTAGTATGTTGAAATTTTTTTAATTTAATAAATTTAAGAATAGCATTAACATGTTTTGAAAGGTGTTTGCAGGATATCCATACCTGTGTAAAAGGAGACAAACAATTAGGGCCATAATGATTTAATGTAAAACAGATATATGGGATTCCAGAAGTGTTTTGAAAGGAAATTAGCTCTTTTAGTGTTCTTTAGGTGATCTAACAGCCTAGGTACTTGTTACAGTCTGTTCCATGGGAAGCAATCTGGAAACTGTCAATGACAAAACTAAAAACACTGAGAACAAAGTATACAGAGAATAAGTTGTTTATGTATATATATATATA
>NW_006159837.1:239215-261922 GCF_000334495.1 Tupaia belangeri chinensis | reverse complement strand
GAGACAGAAAGTGAGAAATCACCCCCCAGGGGGGATGGTCACGCCGCAATCCCTTCTCCTCCATTCTCCTCTCGGGATCCTGGGCACGCACACACACGCGCCCGGCATGAGCTTCAAGCCACCGGGTCTGGGACGCGAACTGTGGTCAACTACATGGGAGTCCAGTGACATAGCCATTACGCTAACTGCTGGTTCCCTTAATTGAATTTGTTCTTCAAGTTGTTTAATTTTATTCAAAATCTCTTCCCTAGGATCAATAACCAGCATCACCAAAGGTGGTGCAATGACCAAATTGTAAGATGGTGGTCGTTTTTTGAAAGGTGGCCATTTTGAATTATTGTACTCAACAGCTTCCATTTCTGAAGTTTCTTTCTCAGATGGCCATTTTGAATTGTTGTACTTGGCAGCCTCTATTTCTAGAGTTTCTTCTTCAGGTGGCCATTTTGGGTTGTTGTATTTGGCTGCCTCTATTTCTAAAGTTTCTTCTTCAGACAGCTATTTTGGATTATTGTACATCGCAGTCTTTGTTTTTAAAGTTTCTTCTTTAGGCAGCCATTTTGAGCTGTTATTTTTGACTACCTTTGGTTCTAAAATTTCTTCCTCAGAATCAGTCAATTGATTATCCAAATGAGCTTTAAACTCTGTAAGAGATGGGTATAATTTTTTCTGAGACTTTTCAAGGTTTGTAACTTCCTCATTGATTTTCAGTTTTTTAAGTTGTTTTGGCCTGACATCTGATTGTTTAGTAAAATTTCTTACTTCTTCCTCACTATATAAGGAATTTAAACCTTTTTCTTTTTTGGTGCCAAGGTTAATTTTAGTTTCTATGACACCTTTACTATCTGTCTGAGTTTTTTATTTTTGCATAATTTGTTCTCCCTCTGCAACAACTATCGCAATTTTGGGGTCAGTTGACTGGAGTTTAATAATTTTATCTATTAGATTCCAATAAGAGAAGGTTATTACTGGGAGCACTTCTTTTAGAAAATCAAAAAAGGAAAGTAATTGTTTGATTCTAATTTTAACTCCACATGTCCTAAGAGCATCATTACACCCCTGAACAAATAATTCATGTTTACTCATTTGCTGTCCCAGAACTGCACACTAGGAAGTTAGTCAGTAATCTCTGTATTACTTTAAGTAATCTCTGTATTACTACTTATCCTTCCACTTCTACCTGGCCAGGATTTCTTCACGGTGTACTTCACCCTGATCCTCTACTCCAGGGCCCCACATTGGGCGCCACTTGCCTCCCCTGATCCTCTACTCCAGGGACCCACCTTGGGCGCCACTTGCCTCAACCTGCAGGACAGTAGAATGAGTACCTGGGTGAGATCAATGAAAAAGGGGACCCACACAAAACTTTCACACAACACATACACACACACAGAGTGGAGACAAGATGAGATGCTGATCAAGTCTTTGTTTATTGCAAAGCAAACTGTGCTTTATATACAGGCTGGGGGGGACTGGTTGGGTGGCCCACAAGATATACAACAGTATGAACCAATCATTGATGTGGGTGGATCTCCCATTGCCTAGCAACAGTTGGCCACATGATTTCTGAGAAATGGTTTGCTCAATGAGGAAGTGAAGCCTAAGGTTTCTAAGATGGCAGACAGCTCTCAAGATGGTTTCCATATGCAATGCCCTCCACACATCATGAAACTGTTGAGAAGACTTATTAGTATAGGCTGGGCCATTATCAGTCTTGGTTTGTTTTTCCTCTCGCTGCCGGTGCTACAGAACTGGGTGATAACATGTTTTGCTACTTCTCCTGTCAGGGAGGAAGCAAAGACAAAATCAGAATAGGTGTCGACAGTAGCATGTATGTAACTCTGTCACCCAAATGGGGCATAATGGGTTACATCCATCTGCCAAATGTGATTGGGGGCCAGGGCCCTGGAGTTGACTCCCATAGGAAGAGAAGGCAGGAAAGGAATACACTTTAGACAGTTGTTAACAGTGTCATGTGCCTCTTCTCTGGTAATAGACAATTGTTTGTGCAAGGCATCAGCATTTTTGTGGAATAGGTTATGTGATTGCTGTGCCAGTGTTTCTGGAGTGTGTGAAACAACAACAATGAGCTGTGCATCAGCTTGGTGGTTAATGTAACAGATCCAGGGAAGTTGGTGTAAGATCTAATGTGGCAAATGAAAAGTGGGCACTTTTGTCTATGCACTAAATCTTAGATTATATTCATTTAGAAAAATTTTTTAGAAAAACATTCAAGTAATTATCTATGGATAATAAGATTTGAACTAACCCTAATTAAAGATTTGACAATAATTTACAACTGATAAAGAAATTTGGCAGTATTTATGGCACACACTACTTTAGTATTACCTATACCTGCCTGATTAATGCCATATCATTGAATTTTAGGAATTTTAAAATATTTTGGAATATAAATACATATGTAAATACAGAATACATTTGTAATATATATTTACAAATATATGTATCACTTATTTATTCATATAACAATGTTAATAAAATTAAAATTACTTGATTTGACAATGTTTCCTATATTAATTAATACATTAATACATTAAGCCTGATCAGTTTAACACATGTCTTGTGGATGTTTCAGGGGCCCTCTGTAAACATCCTAAAGTTATTCTGAGGTCAAAAGGACTTAATTTAGAATTTGATTTGGGGCAAAACTTGTCAAAGACAGCAAAACATAGATATTTAACTGTCTATAGAAAATGAAAGTTAATTGTTTTAAGCATCTTAGGGATGAAAATGGTTAACTTTGTTGGCATTAAAACAAAATACATGGCAGACTACAGTAGTTAGATATGATTTATTGTGATAAACCAACAACTAAAAGACCAATATGTGGATTACCATGTAATTTTATAAAAGAATTACTTTTTACTGTTTTTAGCCAGTAGCCCTGTAACTGAACTACAGGAGAATTAAAAATTGAACTGGGAACAGCAGATGGCGTAATGTCTATGTCGCTGGACTCTCATGTAGTCGACAGAAGTTCAAGTCCAGGACCTGGTGGCTTAAACTTACACTGGGCATGTGTGTGTGCATGCCCAATATCCCGAGAGGGTAATGGAATAGAAGGGATTGCCTTGTGGTCATCCACCCCAGGGGTTGATTTTTCACTTTCTGTTTCTCTGTATCATGATCAGAAGGATAGTGACAATCAATCAATTAGGGGAAGAAAATAACAACATTCACACTGTCCTTGGCCAGTTTTGACTCTAAGGCAAGAGATTACATTTACTTAAGAGGCCTGCTGTAAGCAGTAAGCAAAAGTAACATTTATACATTAGCATTTATGCCTGATTTTATAGAACACCAATACTAGACATTTTCTTTCTCGTAACACTGGAGTTGTAAAAACAATATATCAGAAATTACTTATCTATGTAGTTATATAATTAACACATTTTTTGTTATTTCCCAATTATTCCCCCCTTTTAAAAAAAATTGAGGAGGGGTAGGGCAGATTATATAACAGAATGTTAGGACTAAACAGTGTTTAGAGGAAGCTCTGGAGACTCACAGAATATTTTGAAGGGAACCTACAAGAGGGAGAGGTAGAAGACAAAAAGGAACTTCAAAGATTAGTATGTTGAAATTTTTTTAATTTAATAAATTTAAGAATAGCATTAACATGTTTTGAAAGGTGTTTGCAGGATATCCATACCTGTGTAAAAGGAGACAAACAATTAGGGCCATAATGATTTAATGTAAAACAGATATATGGGATTCCAGAAGTGTTTTGAAAGGAAATTAGCTCTTTTAGTGTTCTTTAGGTGATCTAACAGCCTAGGTACTTGTTACAGTCTGTTCCATGGGAAGCAATCTGGAAACTGTCAATGACAAAACTAAAAACACTGAGAACAAAGTATACAGAGAAAATTATCAAATTTGTAATTAATGACATTACATTAGTATAATTAGTTTTATTGATTGTTATTTATTATTACTATGTATTATTGTTAATTATCTAATTATTATTATTTTAATAGACTGGGCAATTAGATACCTCAGGAAAGGCCATTAAGGTTGAACTTTGTAGGTATAACTTTACATTTTTACCAAAATATTTAAATTTTTAGCAATTTAGCTTTTAGTACATATCAGCATCTTTTGAATATGTGGCTAATAGACAAGTAAAATAACTTTTTTTCCAATGCCCTGTAAAAGTCTAATATACAGTCAGTCACTCTCCCCTTTCCTTTTTATTATTATTATTTTTAAGTGGAAAAATTGCTCTGTAAGAGGCATTAGCATTTTCAAATCCAATTGCTTTAACAAAATTTGTTCTGCCTCCTGATAGAGAACAGTTGGGAGATGGATTGTGTCAAGTAGGAAATAAAATCTTGATATAACTTATTAGGTTTCTGTTGTATCCTGAATATGATGCCATGGAACCACATTGTTTATAAGGCATTATGAATTTTTTTAGAGTTTTGAAGAATGTTGGCTCATGCTGACATTGATTTTGTTCTGGATTGCCAAGATCAGGAGTTTGTAAAACAGGACACAATTTAAATTCCAAAATATCCTGTCCTTTATCTGCCATGCAATACAAAGCTCTCTGGGGTGGGGTGGGGTTTAAAGTAGGAGTTGTTCTTTCTGCCCTAGCACCATTTGATATACAAGTAGGTTTTGACTGGGAAGCAGGAAGCAGCAGGCCAGACCTTAGCAAGGGAGTACTAGGCCAAAGGGCAACAGCTCCATTCCCCTCCCACTCTGATACTGCTTGAAATTCCATGATTTTAAGTCTGTGTAACTTGTTTTTTTTTAAAAAAAAATATATATTTTTTATTATTATTATTATTTTTTTTACATTTTTAAATACATTCAATCACATTATTTAGCTTACAGGGTGATCATTTCAATATGTGAACATTTCTCCCACATTTCGCCCTGGTCGAGTTGATCAAAAGATAACAACACTACCTCCCTGTCTCAACAATACTGACTTCATATCCCTCCTTCAAATATTTTTCCCCAGGCCCCTCTCCTCTGCACACACCTCATCTGGCATTCACATCCACCTCTCGTGTTTGTACATCCTTTAGCCTGTCCGTTTCAGTTATAGAGTGTGGACATTTGGTATATATTAAGTGGGGACATACAGTGACTCTCCTTCATAGCCTGGCTTGCTTCACTCAGCAATAAATCTTCCATATTCTTCCAAGTCTGTCTAAATTTAAAAGACTGTCATTTTCTTTACCAGGTATTACCTCTCTATCCTTGATTTAGTTACAGACTGATTTCTTAGGAAAGAGGGAAGCATAGCCCTCTGGGGTATTTGTCAGTGGAGTTACTAGACGAACTTCATTTTTTTTTCTGGATGGTTTTGTTTGAAGTACTCATTAATTAAATTCCACAGGGAGAAAGGGCCCTCTTCTGTATATCATTTCCTGATGTGTTCTCTGATCCAGTCCCAGATTTCCTTGTTTCCTGCACAAAAATCAGGAACTGATGTAACTGCTCGATACTACCTTTATCAACACTACTTTTTTTTTTTTTTTGGAGAGGTCTCTGCCATAGGGCGCGTGTGTTTGCCAAACAGACAGAGAGAGACAGAGAGACAGAAAGCAAAAAATCACCCCCTTGGGGTTTGGGCACTCTGCAATCCCTTCTCCTCCATTTTCCTCTCAAGATCTTGGGCATGCACACACACGCGCCCAGCATGAGTTTTAAGCCACTGGGTCCGGGACTTGAACCGCGGTCCACTATGTGGGAGTCCAGTGACGTAGCCATTATGCTAACTGCTGGTCCCCACCCCTACTTTTTAACATATAAGACAACATTTGAACATACATCTCTCTCTTTAGACAATTGTGTCCCTTAGATTTACACCCAACAATAATCGAATCCACTCCTCCTCTTGATCTAATACCTATTTATTTTATTCTAATATCTCCTTACACTAGTATCTCTTCTACTCTGGTGTCTCTTTCTTCTACTCTATATTCTTTATTTTTTATTTTACTCTATAGTATCCTTACCTTACCCAATAATATCCAGCTAGGTTCAAGGATTGTCCACTGACTGATTCTTTCACAGTACTCAGGCCCCTGGTTGTTGGGCACCACTTTGCTGGAACCTGCTCAGCATGAACATATTTTTCTGAATGGAGAAGGCTGTGGATTTGAAATAGACACAATAACAAACACACAAAGACACACAAGTAGAGAAAAGTGAGGATTGGTTGGGCACAGTTTCTCTGATGGAGAAGTTGTAATCAGAACCAGTCTCAGGTTTATTCTCTTAAAGGGCAGAATATGGGGGAAGAGGAAATGGGATGCAAAGAGAATAGCGGAGGAGGAAATGGAATGCAAAGCCAGTTGTTTTTGGATTAAATCATCTGAAGATGTGAAAAATACTGACACCATTTAATTTCTCTTATCCTCAAGGCATACAATCTGATAAACAAATGTAATTTTCTGTAGACCTATACTGCCAGTATCTGCCATATTGGGTATCAGCAACACGAAGATAACCATTGACAGCAGGCAAATACTGCTTTCATATGTAGATGATTCTCAATAGCTCTACTACAGTAGCTTACAGAAGCCTGTTTCTGCATGTGTCTAAAGATCACAGCATGTTTTCTCAGATTACTGCTTTCCACACAGTTCAAGTCCCAGACCTGGTGACTTAAAACTCCTGCTGCAATGTGTGCACATGTGCCAAAAATCTTGAGAGGAGAATGGAGGAGAAGGGATTGCAGCATGTCCACCCCCCCTGGGGAGTGATTTCTCACTCTCTGTCTCTCTGTGCCTGCCTGGCAAGCACAAGCACTCTATAGAAAAAAATAATCTCTCTCTCTCTCAAAAAAAAAAAAAAGAAATAAATATATGATTATCAAATTTATATAAAACTGCAAAGTCCCCAAATACCCAAAACAACATTGAAAATTAACAAAGTTGGAGGACTCACACTTCCTAATTTCAAATTTTACAACAAACTATCAGTAATATCGGCAGTGCATTACTGGAATAAGGGAAATCATACACACAGAACAGAGAATAGACAGAGAGTCATGGAACAAGCCCATATATTCTTGGTCAGTTGATTTGCAATAAGGGTAACATGCCCATGCAGTCGGAGAATACTTTCTTCCACACATGGTGCTAGGACAACTGGTAAAAACTATGAAAAAAAAAAGTGCATCTCCTTGTGTGAATTCAATGTAAGGAATTTTATTTGGTGTCCCAGTTTCCTGACACACAGCTCCTAAATCCCTCAACTTCTAAGTGGGAGGTGTGTCTTTCCATGCTAATGAGATAACTAATGGCTGAGAACTTAGGGTTTCAGAATCATGTGATTAGAGAGTTAGAACTTTAGCCCAACTGCCTGTCCTGCAGATGAAAGAGATCCTGAATGTTAAATTAATCACCAGTGACCAATGATTAGATCAATCATCCTTCACAGTGTAGCCTCCATCCATACAAATCCCAATGGACAGAATTTGGAGAGATTTCCACACTGCTGAACATGTGACCTGTGGAAGGTAGAACACTCAGACAGAGCATGGAAGCTGCATGCTTCTTCTTCCATGCCTGGACCCATGAATCTCTTCCATGTGGCTATTCCTGGGTTGTATCCTTTTACAAATGGGTAATCATAGGTGTCTCCTGAGTTCTGGGAGACATTTTAGAAAATTACAGCAGGAACTATAACTGGGGACCTACTCTATGAGGACTGGTTTCTGAGAGGGGTAGTCTGTGTGGCTGAGCCCTAACCTGTGGGGCCTGTGTTGACTCTAGTTAGTGTGAAAACTGAACTGGATTACAACACACGCAGTTGGTGTCTGCAAAGAAACAGAAAATGCTTGCTGTGGGAAAAAAATAGTCTAGATATCTGGTGTCAAAAGTATTGAATGTTGGGAACCAGCAGTTAGCATAATGGCTATGTCGTTGGACTCCCACGTAGTTGACCGTGGTTCACGTCCCGGACCCGGTGGCTTAAAACTCACGCCGGGTACATGTGCGTGCATGCCTAAGATACCCGGAGGAGAATGGAGGAGAAGGGATTGTGGCGTGACCATCCACCCTGGGGGGTGATTTCTCGCTTTCTTTCTCTATGTCTCTCTCTGTCTGTCTGGTGAGCGCACGTGTCCTATAGCAAAAACATCTAAAAAAAAAAGTGGTCAAATATGGAGGATCTATTGTTGAGTTAATAAGTCAAGACATGAAAGAAAGATATTGTATGTATCCACTTAATATATACCAACTATCCGCACTCTATGGTAGAGATCGAAATAATGGAGGGCATAAAAGCAGTGAAATGGTTAATGATGATAAGGCAATGTGGAATGGTGGAGGGGAGAAGAGAGAGTATAGAGAAAGACAGCAATAGAACAAATAGAGAGGCATGACATTAGTGGGACACAGATATGATATATTACCTGTTGATGATGACGTGTATAGTTTTCTCAACTGGATTGGATTGAGAAGTATTTGATGTTGGGTAAAGTCCTTTCACAAGCAAAATGATAGTGATTGACTGTTTAAAAATAATTAGAATAATAATAATAATCAGGAAAAAAAGAAAAGCTACTGTATGATGAAGATGGGGATTTTAATGTCTCTGTATTGACTGATATGCATGGTATTCTTTCTCGTAAAAGAAATGTAATACACTGTAAGGTTATATGTGATTCAATGTAATATAAACAAGATTATGATAACAAATAAATAAGTAAAAAGAATAATTAAGGTTGAATATGTAAATGTAAGTCATTTTGACTGATTTAGTTACAAATCAAATTAAAGGCATCAGTTTTTACAAAGTTTAAAAATAAATTTGCAATATTCTGAAGCTATATCAATTAAACTTTTCTATCATAATACACTTATTTAACCGGCTGCATGTCAACTACAAGCCTTTAAAATATATCGCAAATACATGACAAACATTGAAAGAAAAGCTGACCATTAATATCTACATGATTTATATACTTATTGAATGTTAAGCATGACAGGAGAGAAGGAAAAGTGTTCAATTTTCCTCGTCGATGCTACATCCACACTAATCTATAAAAAATATATGACAGTTAATCAATAACACAGCACTTTGACATAAAACTATAACACAATTAGAAAAGTTTATCTATAACACAACTATTTGAAGTAAAAGTACAATACAATTGGAAAAAAAAATAGAAATAAGTCTTCAGATCTTCGATTCAGTAACTGATTCTTAGCTAAGACACCGAAAGATATACAATTTTTTTAAAAAGAAAACACGTTAATTAGACTTCATATTAGTTATTTTATATTTTATTTTATTTTATTTTTTTATTTTATTATCATCATAATCTTCTTTATATTACATTGGATTACATATAACTTTACAGTGTATTACATTGCTTTTTCAAAAGGGAATGCCATGCATGTCAGTCAATACAGAGACGTTAATCTCCCCACTTCATCATTCAATATCTTTTCTATGTTTTTCCCAATCATCATTATTATTATTCTATTTTTTTAAAAGTCAATTACTATTTCTCATTTTGCTTGTAAAAAGACTTTACCCATCATGAAATACTTCTGCGAACAATCCAGTTGAGAATAATATACCTGTTGATGATGACTTCATAATAATTTAAAACTTTTGTGCATCAAAAGAAATTATTAAGGAAATAGAGAGATCATATAGAATGGGAGAACGTATTCACAATGCATAGGTCCAATGGATCTAGTATAGAGACTACATAGAGAACTCTTACAACTCTACAACCAAAAACAACCCCAGAAAATAGTCAAAGCACTTAAAATGATCTTTTCCAAAGAAGTGATATGAGTTTCCAGCAAGCACATAATATTTCTTACCAGGGAAATCAAAGTACATTGTGATGTCACTTCGCATGTACGGTTTGCAGGAGCACGATTCTCCATAGTGAAAAATTGGAAGTAGCCCAAATAACCAAAAACTGATGAATGGGTAAACAGAATGTTTATGTATTATTACACTCATACAGAGGTGACACTTTATTCCATAAAAAGGAAGAAGTACTGATGCATGCTACAATGTGGAGGAATCTCCAAAATATTATGAAAGGCATAAAAGGTCACATGTACCATTTCATCTATGTAAAATTACAGAAATAGTGCATCCATTCAGACTGGGGAAAAAAGAGATTACAGGACTGTTTAACTGGGATGGTAGTGGGGAGTGATGAGAATGTTTTGGAACTAGATAGAGGAGATGATTGACAAGATGATGGCTGCACTGAGTGTCATGTCATGATATAGTTTAAAGTGGATCATTCTATATTAGGTGAATTTCACCTCAACTTTAAAAAATTGAGAAAAAATAAGTTTTGTTCAATTTTAAAGTGAAATTTTTGGTCATAGGACCAAACAGTGGTGCAGCAGGTACACAACTCTATCCATGAAGGAGGGAGCACAGTTTACACAGCAGGGCTACCCTCTCTGCACTTCATCTGTAGACATGGGCTGTGGCCCCAGCTGATGAGAATGGCAGTTGATCACAGAAGGGGGCCTGGTTGAGGGGGTCCCTTTATCTCTCTATCCCTCACAGATGAAATGGGAAAATAAACTTAAAAATTATAATTTTGTTACTTCTTCCAGCTATCTCCCTACATTATAATATTTATATTCAGCTAAACATATACCAATATTTATGTCATTTAGAAATATTAATTTATTGTCTATTTTAATAGGCTGCTTTAACCAGCTCCCATATTTGGCCTACAACTACATTTTTCTCACCTCTTTCTAAAACAAAGTATTTAATTTCCTTAGAAAGTTAAACAAAACAATGTTTACTTCAGACAAGGAGAGAAGGGGATTTAAATAATCTCATGTATTTGTGTGTGTGTGAGAGAGAGAGAAGTAGAGAGAGAGTGTGTTAATTGCCTGTAGACATGTGAACTTACCACATTTATCCACAGAGGGGGAACCACTCCCCACATGGGGTGTGGTCAAATTCAACCCTTTTCCTTCAGTTTTCCTTCCCATCAGTATTTTGGGTGGGCATGCAGGCACTAGTGCCTGCTGTGCTTTTCAAGGCTTTGGGACCTGCATTCAAACCACAGTCAGCCAGGTGAGATCAAGTCCTGCTTCACAGCAATTTGCCACTGTGCTGTGGAGTCGGCCATGCTTCCCGTACACTCTCCCTCCTCCATCAAGTACCCGAGTGTACACCCACTCTTTACTCGGTTCTACAGCCTTGAAGCTTTGTGAATTCATATAGTAGGAAGTAATGCTCAGAACTCTATTCTGGTACAGAAGGTCTACCTTACTGTCCAGTTGGCTCTTAACCTAAGGTAAGTGTATCTAAGAGCTTATACAGAGTTACTCAATTACTTGGCATTTGCTCTAGGGGCCACAACAAGTAGCCAGAGGATCAAACAGCTCTGTGCTTTCTGGTTAGGTCAAGAGGTTAAGGTTCAAATATTCAGCTGTAAGAACCCTGTCATTTGCAGCTTTCCAGAACTCTTACAATGATCACACTTGCATGTTTACCTTGTCCTCCACTCCCTACATGCTCTAACACACATCCAAAGTGTGACGAAGGCTTTCAGAAAGGTTATGGGAATGCAAACTATGAAAGAAGTAGGCATAGAGTTTAAGTTTTCTGTGAAATAACTGCACTTGTTTAAAAAGAGTATGTCATGAGCGAGGGAGACAGACATAAAGCATAAACCCTGATATGGTACCAGTGGTGCCATTCTTCCCTACCTTAACCAGCCTACCTCATGGGAACATGGTTGCCCCAATACTCAAGGAGGTCTGCAGATGCAAAACAGTAAAATTTCCATGCATGTTTGCCTTGCTGGCAGTTTTGCCACTGCACAACCATCTGGTCCCTAAACACATTATTCATTACCATGCTTCCATGAAGTTATTGAAGTACATACTTATTTCTGCACACAGTGACATTCTTAAATATACCAAAATTTGTTAAAAATTTCACAGGTCTACCAGAGATGGCATAATGCTTACGTTGCTGGACTCCCACTTATTTGACCACAGTTCAAGTCCAGGACCCAGTGGAATAAAATTCAAGCCTGGTACATGTGCATCCACACTCAAAATGCCAAGAAGAAAATGGAAGAGAATGGAATGCAGCATGCCAACCCTCCTGAGGGGAGATTTCTTTCTCTCTCTTTCTCCCTCTCTTTCTCTCTCTCTCCCTGGTGAGAACACGTGCCCTACAACAAAAAAAAATCTCTCTCTAAAAAAATAAAAATTTTCACAGGTCTTCCACATTATGTGAACTTTATAACTAAGAGAATGGCCATTGCAACCATGGTGATCTGGGTCTATGAGAAAGAACAACTGATCACATTCTTTGACTTTAGTTTCCTCTTCTGCAAAATGAGACTAATAGACTTGTCATAGGATTATATTATTTATGTTTTTTTTTTACAGCTAAACCAGAGATATCAAGAGCTCTCAGTAATAGGTGGTTAAGTCTGAGAGCCAGCCAGTAGTATGGAGGTTAAAGTGCTGGATTCCACATAGGAGCCTGCACAGTGCGAGCCCAGACAGAAAACCAGAGCACATGTTAGTACATGTCCAAATAGGTATTCATTTTTTTAAAGATATTTTTGTTATAGTGTGTGTTTGCTTACTGGACAAAAACACAGAGAGAGAGAGAGAAATTGAGTAAGCATCCCCCAGGGATAAGGCCACACTGTAACCCCTTCTCCTCTGAGGGTTTTGCACACACACAAACTACATGCCAGGAATGATTTTCAAGCTGATCGGTGTGCGATCTGAACCACGGTCAGCAATATGCAGCTTAACCAACATGGCACCTGCTGGCCCTGTGCCCAGAATCTTAAAGGATAAATGTTGGAGATGGGATTGCCGAGTGGCATCACCCTTGGTGTTGCTCTCTGAGACTCCCTCATTATCTCTCTCTGTCTCTCTCCAGTGAGCACCTGCACACTCTAGGGAAATGTTTCTTTTAAAAAAAGTAAATTCACAATATCCAGAGGATTGTAACAAGAACAAGAATCTCAGAACATTGTTCATAATTTTCTAGGACATTAGCCAAAATCACACCACAAAGCATACAAAGAAGTAGGGAAATCTGACCATTCTCAGGAGAAAGGGCAATAATTAAGTTATTAAATACCCCCATGAGTGCATTATCAGATGAAGTAAGGTCTCTTAATCTCAATGGAAAGAAACAAGTTCTCAGAAGAGAATGAAAAATATAAAAATGATGCAAATGACCATGATTCACAACTCCTAGGCCATGGCATGAGACCAAACCTGCAGGATCAGAGGAGTGGACTGAAACAGTGTGGCACGTGGACTCTAAGGAATACTATTCAACCATGAAAAACGATGAGTCCCTGACATCGGATACAAAGTGGACCTAATGGAACATTTAATGTTAAGTAAAGCAACCAGAGTATGACAGGAAGGGTTCGTACTCCCTGTCATTATACAAAATATCTGCACTCTACCATAGAAGCTTAAAGCATTAGAAGGTACAACAGCAGGGAGGGCAACTGTACACTTTAGACACAAGAATGCAAAGTTCTCCGTTGATGTAAAATTGAATAAAGAAATTCGTCCCGATCAGTGTGACTCTCCAATGCGGCAATTAAGCCAGACTTTGAGAAACTGGTGCTCAATTCACTATAAACCCATATGGCAAGTATGAGATGTGCGGGAGTGTGAAATTATCTGTGTGGCTTTAGGACTTCTCCATTTAATAACATGGAAAAACGTTCATTGGTAAATGTTAATTAGGCTGTGAAGAGATTAGGACCCACCAGTGTTCTGAGAACAGCTAAACAAGTGACCAAGTCTCTCAACACTCCTTAAGGCCTCAGGATTCCTGGGCCCAGGAGCAGAGCAGGGTACAACACCCACACCCAGGTTTCCCAGACAGTGCACCTCTGACCACTGAGCTACCTTGAGAGGACTGGGTGTTTCTGTGCCTCTGTGCCTACCCCAGCTCCATTGGATCTGCCATCCCATCTGGGTTCAAGTGACCCAGGCACTTCTGTTCTAGTAGCTCTGACCTTGGACAAGCCCCTCAAAGGGCAGGTACACACACAGATGCTGACCCAAGGCTGTTCCTGGAGAAGCAGTGTCAGAGTATTGTACCCTACTCCACTGAGTCCTCCTAGGTTGGGAGAAGACTCAATTATGACAGTACTCCCACAGATCAGGGACCTGGCTGGGGATAAGGGACAGTGGCCCTGTCACAAAGCATGATGCTCAAGTCCAACATGGTCAGCACTCAGCAGGTCATCAGGAAGATGGAATGTGTGGTGTCTTTACTCCTGCCAGTGTTCTATGCATCATTTGTGGAGACAACTTTGCCCTCCACATGCTCATCTCTGCCTCGAGTTCCAAAGTCCGAGTTTGCCACTGAGGAGTATGGGTCCAGTGCCCACACACTCCTGGCTAATCTGCAGTGTGCGTCACGGATTGCACATTCTATAAACGCAGGCTCTCCTTTAACTTTCTGCGCATGTGCTCCCATTCTGGATAATTTTTTCAAAGATGCCTTTGGGCAACTGACCATGCAGTGCATGCTCATCCCTTTGTAGAGCTGGCATCTGAGGAAGAGCGCTCCCACATATCACGGTCAAACCTGATTATCCGCTGCTCCTGCAGGCAGTAACTCAGGCAAGTGGTGCCCGTCAGTCCTGCCCTCGGGTCAGGGAGAGAGGGACCTTCAAGAAGACTGGGAAGCTTGGAGCTGCTCCCACACCCACCTGCTCCCCTGGCTTCCCAGGGTCACCCAACTACTGGTGTCCCTCCCTCAACTTGCAGGCCACCCTTCCAGTGGCCAGTGAGATTGCTCCCCAGATCACCAAGCATCTGGAGACATCTCCCAGGACCCTGCTGACCCTCTCTGAGGGTCTCTACCTCATGGTACAGGCGAGGACTTCAGAGGAATCCAGGGCAATGTGCTTTCAATCCCGTGGCCTCCCCCAGGACTGTCTTCTTGGCCCAGGAGCAGAGAGTGACCCCTTCCAGCCTGCAGCCCCTGGGGATAGAGGTAGCAGGGAGGAAGGTGGGGGAGAGGAAACAGTGGAGGGCTGGGCAGGGGTCACACCCCACAGTCACACAGACCTCTGCTGAGCCCATAGAGTGCCCCCAAAGCTCAGGGGTAGCTTGCTCAGCTTTCAAGGGCCCACAGGGACTGTGGAGGCCTCTGCTCCTTTATTCTTAGGCCTGAGCCTCTGCAGAGACCCCTGCAGGCTTAGAGCTCATGAGAGACAGGAAAGAGGGCAGGCAGAGCCTCTTGCGTGACCTCTTTACCCCTAAGAAATGCCATTTGGAGTTCATTTAACTCCACCCAGGAGCACCCGCCATCAAGTTAGAAGCATCTGACTGCACCCTACTCACCAGGCCTTCAGGACCAGAAAGAAAGAGAAGGAGTAGGGCTCCCAGGCTCCCTCTGACACCTCAGAGGTTTCTCAGATGAAGACCACGCAACAGAAAAACAAGGTAGATCCCACCATGGGGCAGGGAGGATCACCCCCATATTGCCCATCCCTAGCTGATAGTTCTAAGCTACAAAAACGTAAGTTTCATTTTCTACCATGGAGGCGGAGGACCTTCTGTACCTACAATCACTGTCCCAGCTGGAATTTCAGGTCACTGCGCAAGACCTGAATCAAGAGACTAAACTAGCCTTGCAGTGCCTCAATAGGTTCTTGACGGGTGAGGCTGAGGCCAATGCCAGTGGGACAAGCAGCAGCCCACAGCTTTCCTACTCTGGGCCCCCACTTCTACAGGGTCCATCCTTTTCTCTCCTGCCTCTCTCACCCCCAGCAGTGGTGCCCTCCAGAGGGAGAGCAGACAGAGGACAGTGGTCTCCCTGGACCCAACAGCACCACTGGACGGTCCTGCAGTAGCCCTCCCTGCACAACCTGGGTCTACAAGGAAGCACAGCATCCAGGCCCTCTCTGCTCCTCACAGGGAGGTTCAGACTCCTCTCCAGGCTCCCTGCCCACAGCTCAGTGCACTCTGCTGCTCCCTGCCTCCTCCCCACCATCAGGCAGTGACAGGGCTGGCCCATCCCACAGGGTACACGCTCCCTGCCCTGCTCTGGGCATGTCACTCACAGTGCAAGGACAGACTCTGGCCCCTGCTCCCTCAGCTGCTTCTGGAATGTTTCTTCCTGTCCTGCTTCAGCCCCTTAGGGGGCCCCCTTGGAATGGGGGTACTGGAATCCATGGGGGCCTCTAGGTCTCAGCCAGTGCTTTGGCATATGTAGGTTCTGCTTTCCAGTCTACTCCCAGCATCTCCATAGTGGAGAACCCCACACCTATGTGTATGGACCCTCCTGAAACCCCCTCCAAGACTCTGTCTCCTCCACTGATTCTAGCGACCCCCAAACCCCAGTCCTACCCATCTGTGTATCTGGACTCAGCTACAGCCACTCTGTGAGCTCACCTGCATTCTGGACTCCTCGTCCAGTGATTGACACTGATGTGATTCCAAGGGATACCACTCCCCCTCCCCCACAGCCTCTCCTCTTAGGGTCTTCCCCAGTCTCCACTAACCTGTCCCCCTCAACTTCTCAGGCCCTGCAGACACCCCCCAGAGACAGCACATCCTCAGGCAGGGGCAGGAGAACCCTTCACGTACAGAAGTCCTGCCCCTCCAGTGCCCCTGGGGCCTCCCCACATCCCAATTTGGGAGTCCATACTGGTCAACAGCACAGAACCTCCACTTTCCACAGCACTGTCCAGTTTGGAGGGCTGGAAGCTCTAGCTATGGCTTGGGCCCCAACCACCCCTGCAGGCCAGCCAGCTTTGGACAACACCAGCATTTGGAACTTAGGTTGCAAGTCTTTCCTCAGGTAGTGATGGCAACACCCAGCCAGCCTCTGCCACCGCCCTGGTTGTCCTCTCCCCTGGGCCTTCCAGTGCCTCTGGTGTTGCAGGCGCCCCCGTCATGCCCATTGCTGCCAGCAACATGCAGCCTAACACCTGGCCGGGCAGAGCAGCTGTGGGCAGCAATGGCCCAGCTCCTCGAGGGTGGTGAATTCAGGGAAAAACAGCCATAAACCAGGACACCTGTGACATCTTTGGGTCTATCTGCATCGCAACAAATAGACGGGACCCTGAGCTCCACACGACGTATACGGAGAGCTGGGCCTTACCCCTGGGTCCTCCTTGCCAGAGCACCCCTTCAGAGACCCAGGAGCTCCAGGAACCACCTTGTGCTGGACGATTGTGTGAGTTGTCCCAATTTTACCCCTGCCTGTCTATTCAGTCTGCCCTCACAGGACGGGATGTGCCCTCTAGGTGCTCAGGGCCCAGGGACCTGAATAAACAGGGAAAGGTGCCAGTTTTCTTGTACCTCAGAGGTTGTGATTAGGAGGAGAATGGACAGGTGCCAGTAGGTGGCTCAGTGGTTAAGGTGCTGGCTTCCCTCATGGTCAACTAAGGTTCAGTTTCTGGATACAGCGGCTGGAAAAATCTAGCTAGTTGTCTCTGCACATGTGTGTCCACAGGAGGATAATGGAGGAGAAGGATTTCTGGAGTGGCTATCTTCCCTGAAGAGGTCATTTCTCTCATTTCTATTTCTGTCTCACCCCTTTGTGGATAGCAAATAGCAAATGGTGCCCTAAAAGAAAAAAAAAAAGAAAAAAAAAAGAAAAAAGAAAGAGATATTGACTGATGGAGAGTTAATTCACTTAAATTTTCCTTTGTCAAAAAAAAAAATGTTTGATTAGCTATGTTTTTTATAAGCAATTCAATAATACTGGCTTACAAAGTAAATAAATTGGTCCAATGTAATTGGATAGATGCTTACATTTCAATTACTCACGTTTTCTGTGTTCGTGAGATAAATTAACATCTTAAAGTCATGATGTGTTAAGTAATACACATTAATTAAATGTGTGACTCATATCTAAGTGCTCAACTCTTGGTTACTAAATAGAGTTTTAAATCTGTATATCTCACAATATTCTGAATGGAGTTAAAACTCTACTATGTGAGAAGTAAACCTAGACTTAGAGAAGCCGTTCTGTTTATGGTAAGTAGAAAGTAAGAGAATGGGTAAATGCCGGCTTCTTTGTTTAACCTAGAGAGTAGCTTTGTCTAGTCTAGAGCGTGTTTGAAGGTGGTTCAGAGTGAATAACGAGAGTCAGTGTTACAGACACAACAAAATGGATTTAAAATTTGAATAAAATGGGGTAAGTAGAAATACTCTCGGTCATTCAATACACTGAAATTGTCTAAATTTATTTAATGATACACTGATGCAAGACTGAAATTTATTTTTCTCAAACGGGATTTTTGTGTAATTAATAGAAACCAATAAAAGTTTTTGTGATAACATGTTGCATGTAGAAGGAGCAAGAGGGAAAACAAGCCATGTACCTTCTGCTGTCTTCATCAGGTCCTGTAAGGAGAGTGCTTGGAGAGACCGTGTCTCCTCTCCATAGGAGAGTAAAGTTTTACAGGTTTATAGCTATGTTTTTAAAAGAAATTTTTTTCTGGGAAGAATGTTTGTATTTTGTTTTACAGTTTCTCAACTACAGTCAAGCATTGCGTATCTCTGTATGGTTTTTCAAAATGTGCCTGGGATATGTGACAAGTTCAATTCAGGTAAATTTGGTTCAATTCGGGTTTAATCTAGGCAAATACTATGTGCCAGGATATTTGATATACTCGTCATAGTTTTCATGGTTGTTGACATGTAATCTCTTATTCCCTCATGATTGCATTTCTGACATATCTATTGCAATAGTACCTGTCTTATTACTGAGCTTATTTATCTGGTTCCTTTTTCTGTTTTTCTTGATTAATCTAGATAATGATTTGTAAATTCTCTTTATTCTCTCACAAACTCAGACTCTTTTTTGTTGATTTTTTCACATATTTCCTTTAGTATCTATGTGAATTACTTCAGTTCTAATCTTTAGTCCCTGTTCTTCTGGTATTCGGGTTTTTTTCTTGTTGTCCTTTTAGTTCCTTGAGATACACCATTGTTATCAATTTGCCACCTTTCTACTTTTTCCTGTGAGCACTGGTTGCTATAACCATCCCTCTTATGACTAATTTTTCTGTATCCCATAATCTCTGGAAAGTCATGTGTTTGATTACGTCTGGTTTCCAGAGACCTTTTGATTTTGGTCTTAATGTATTCATTAGTTTCACAGTCACTTAAGACTTCATTGTGTAATTTCATGTTTTTGTGCTCTTTCAGAGGTTCTTTCTCTTGTTGATTTCAAGTTTAATTCTATTATTGTCACAGACAATGGTGTATATCATTTCTGTACTTTGAAATTTTTAGAGGCTTGTTTTGTTTTCTATTATGTGGTCAATCTTCAAAAATATTCCATGCAAAAATGAGAAAATGTATTTTTTGTAGTCCTACAAGAAATGTCCCCCAAATGTCTATGAGATCTGTTTGGTTTAAGGCACCCAGGAGTGCCTGTGTCTCTTTATGTATTTTTTTCTCTATGTGACCTGTGCAGTGGGGTTAGTGGGGCACCGAAACCCTCAACAACTAGTGTGGAGCTCTCACTCTCCTGCTAGCTCTAGCCATTTTTCCTTTACATATTTGGTTGCCCCAGGGTTTGTTGTGTAAATATCTTTGATTAATGCATCCTTTTGATGAGTTATTTCTTGTATTACTATACAGGGTCCTTCTTTGTCTCTTGTTACTACATATATGTGCAATCCAATTTTTTTGTGCATTCTCTTTTTCTTTTTAAAAATTGTTTATACATTCAATCACATTATTTAGCTTACAAAGTGAACATTTCAATATGTGAACATTCCTCCCCAGTCTGGTTGATCAAAATATCTTAAACCGATAACACCACACCTCTCCATCCCGTCAATGCTCGGCCTCCATCTATTTTATCTGGTATCAGCTTTGTGACTCCAGCCTGTGGCTGGGTTTCTGTTTGCATTAAATCTCTTTTTTCACTCCATCACTTTCAGTCCATATATATCTCTATAAATGAGGTTTCTTTCTTGTAAGGAACATTTGGAAGGTTTCTGTTTTGTTATTCTTTCAGATAATCTCTTATTTAATGGAGGAATTTAATCCATCAACATTTAATACTATTATCAACGTGTGTGGGCTTATTCCTGTTGTTTTGTTAGTCATTTTCTTAGTCTTTTTGTCTTCTCTTATTTCTATTTGTTTTTGTTTTATTTTCCTGTTGTAGTATTCCCTTGTGTACTTCCTGAAGAGGTGATCTAGTATAGAGAAATTCTTTCAGTTTTTATTTCTATCGGAATAAATGCTCAGGAGGACATTATTTTTCTCCTCCCCATTTGAAGGATTATCTTCTTGGATGTGGTATTCTGGGCTGAAATAGTTTTTCTTTCAGAAGGTTAATATGTCTTTCCAGCTTTTTCTTGCCCAAATTGCTCATTGTTTCAGATGGGCCATCTGTGATTGGTGTCATGTGGTAAACTCTTCAAGTAACCTGGCACTACTCTCCTGCCACTTTTAGAATATTGCCATGTCTTTGGCTTTACCAATATGGCTATTGTGTGCCCTGGAGAGAGTTCTATGTTGAATCCTTTTGGTGTTTCTGTAGTTCATGGATGTAGATATCTGCATATCTCTGTAGAGTTGGGGAGGTTTTCAGACAATATACCATGAGAGAGATTTTCTATGCCTTTAGCCATGTCATTGCCATCTGCAATACACATTTTGTAGATATTCAGTTGTCCAATAGTGTTTGAATTTTTCCATTTCTTAAATTATTTTGTTATAGGGCACATGTCGTAACTTTGAAGAAAGAGAGAAAGGGAGAAAGTGAGAAAGCATCTCTTTGGAGAATCCTGTCTCCTCGAGTCTCCTATCAGGAATGGGATGTGCTGCATACATGACTTGTATGTTTTCCACAACCCCTGCTCCATGACACAAACTCTACTGTTAGCCACATGGAGTCCAGTTGCCTCAACGACCATGCCATTGGGCTGCTTAACTGTCCTCATTTTTGAATGATTATTTTTCTGTTGTGTTATACTAAATTAGAAGATTTGCCTTTAAGTTTGGAGATTCATTCTTCTGCATGATCTAATTTGCTTTCAATGCTGTGGAAGGAGGTGTTGATCTCCTCTATTGTGCTCTTCATCGCCAATAGTTCTGATGAATTATCCCAAGGGGGTGTTTCTCTTTATGGAATACCTCCTTCAAGTCATTGAGTGATTTCATCTACTGGAATTGTCTGTTCTTTTTCTATTGCATCTCATTGAGTTTTGTTATTAGGGATGTTTCAAATACTTTATGTAAAATTTCTGTGACTTTTGGTATTTTATTGATTGTTAGTGAGGACTTATTATTTTTCTTTGGGAAACCATTTTTTGTTGTTTTCTAATATTTTTTTGTGAATCTGCAATGACTTTTAAGTATCTGAGGAAATAGTCACTTTTTTCTCATTTATTGGAAGTGGTTTCTGGAGTTGTATGCTGACATGCTTCCGTAGGGCCTTAGTTCACACCACTGTCCCTGTTCTCTGGGTGGCAGTGCTGAAATACACAATGGTAGGTTTAGTGTTTGGATATTCTAGGAGGGTTTTTCTCCTAAAGAGGGGAAGGTGAGGGAACCAGAAGTTAGCATAATGGCTATGTCACTGGACTCCCATGTAGTCGACCGCGGTTCGCGTCCCAGACCCGGTGGCTTAAAACTCACGCCGGGTGTGTGTGTGTGTGCGTGTTCCCAAGAGACCTAGAGGAGAATGGAGGAGAAGGGATTGTGGCGTGACCATCCCTACTGGGGAGTGATTTCTTGCTTTCTGTCTCTAAGTCTCTCTCTGTCTGTCTGGCAAGCATACTCACCCTATAGTGAAAACCCCTCCAAAAAAAAAAAAGAGGGGAAGGTGATGGAGATTTCTCCAGAGTCTCCCTGGTATAGGGAGCTGGCTCCTCTGTACTTGTGCAAGCAGAAACCACGTAAACCAGAGGTTCCCTCAACTGCCTCCTGCCTCGTTATTCCCACTGACCTCGTTCCCTGCAGGGCACGCTCACAGGACAGGTAGCGAACACAAGCACCTATAGGAAGCAGGTGTGACAAAAGTCATCTTTCCCTCGGTTCCTCCTTTCCTTTATCAGCACTGTGCTCCCTTGTCCTACCCCTGACCTCGCTGGTCCCAGTGCTGCCAGAGCCTGAGGCAGGGACACAGAACACAGGATATTGTCGTAACACGTGTCGGGGGCTTCACAGCACATGGCAGTCAGACTTCTGTTGTCCTCACTTCCCTTCCCCTAGCTGATTATGAAGACTTTCAAATGCCACTTTTAGTAACGAATGACTGTTATGTCACAGTGAACTGGGATTCCGTTTTCATCATGTGTTTTAAACCTTTCATATTTGACAGACCTCCCAAGGCCAATTTCAAGTTCCAATCTAAATCTTTAAGTTCAAACTAATATTTGGATATTCTTAATGAGCCTTTGGATGTTATATTTATCTGATACCTTGAAAATTATGTTAACAACATTGTCTCAGAAAATTGTTTTAACTTTAAGTTATATTTATATATATTTATAATACATATGTGTTTCAAAATTGTGAGTTCCTAAAAAATTTGATACATCTTGCTCTATTATTAGTTGTAATCATAATGTAAATTGTTCTCATAGTAAGATTTTTTTGAGGTTATTTTTTGCTATAGAGTGTGTGTGCGTGCCAGATACAGAGAGAGGCAGAGAGAAAGAAAGTGAGAAATCACTCCCAGGGAGGATGACCATGCCACAATCCCTTGTCCTCCATTCTCCTCTTGGGA
>NW_006159837.1:217305-238800 GCF_000334495.1 Tupaia belangeri chinensis | reverse complement strand
TCACTGGACTCCCATGTAGTCGACCGCGGTTCGCGTCCCAGACCCGGTGGCTTAAAACTCACGCCGGGTGTGTGTGTGTGTGCCCAAGATCCCTAGAGGAGAATGGAGGAGAAGGGATTGTGGCGTGACCATCCCTACTGGGGAGTGATTTCTTGCTTTCTGTCTCTAAGTCTCTCTCTGTCTGTCTGGCAAGCATACTCACCCTATAGTGAAAACCCCTCCAAAAAAAAAAAAGAGGGGAAGGTGATGGAGATTTCTCCAGAGTCTCCCTGGTATAGGGAGCTGGCTCCTCTGTACTTGTGCAAGCAGAAACCACGTAAACCAGAGGTTCCCTCAACTGCCTCCTGCCTCGTTATTCCCACTGACCTCGTTCCCTGCAGGGCACGCTCACAGGTAGCGGCCACAACACAAGCACCTATAGGAAGCAGGTGTGACAAAAGTCATCTTTCCCTCGGTTCCTCCTTTCCTTTATCAGCACTGTGCTCCCTTGTCCTACCCCTGACCTCGCTGGTCCCAGTGCTGCCAGAGCCTGAGGCAGGGACACAGAACACAGGATATTGTCGTAACACGTGTCGGGGGCTTCACAGCACATGGCAGTCAGACTTCTGTTGTCCTCACTTCCCTTCCCCTAGCTGATTATGAAGACTTTCAAATGCCACTTTTAGTAACGAATGACTGTTATGTCACAGTGAACTGGGATTCCGTTTTCATCATGTGTTTTAAACCTTTCATATTTGACAGACCTCCCAAGGCCAATTTCAAGTTCCAATCTAAATCTTTAAGTTCAAACTAATATTTGGATATTCTTAATGAGCCTTTGGATGTTATATTTATCTGATACCTTGAAAATTATGTTAACAACATTGTCTCAGAAAATTGTTTTAACTTTAAGTTATATTTATATATATTTATAATACATATGTGTTTCAAAATTGTGAGTTCCTAAAAAATTTGATACATCTTGCTCTATTATTAGTTGTAATCATAATGTAAATTGTTCTCATAGTAAGATTTTTTTGAGGTTATTTTTTGCTATAGAGTGTGTGTGCGTGCCAGATACAGAGAGAGGCAGAGAGAAAGAAAGTGAGAAATCACTCCCAGGGAGGATGACCATGCCACAATCCCTTGTCCTCCATTCTCCTCTTGGGATCTTGGACATGTACGCACATGCGCCCGGCATGAGTTTTAAGCCATCAGGTCCAGGACTTGAACCGCGGTGGACCACGTGGAAGTCCAGTGACAAAGCCATTATGCTGGTCCCCTCATGGTAAGATCTTGTCTGCAGAGAAATGACCATGGGTGTTTTCAGCTTCAGCTGCTCCTTCTCACGTGGGGAACAGAGAGTGCTTCTAGCAGTCAAGCTGCCCCCTTGGTGGGTCAGACTGTGCTGACTTGTGGACTAATGCATAGGATAACGCCTCCTTTTTTAGTAGCCTCTTTTCAAACTCATCAGGGGACATGACTCAACCTGGGGGCCACCACCAGGATAGGACAGTGTCCACCTAATTTCCTGTATTTTATAAAGGATCTTAATGCACAAGTACTGATACCAGTGATCTATGGATTGACAATCTATTTTCAACCTCGGTTTGGTTAAATTAGAAAAATAACACTCCTGCTTGTAGAGAGCACCCTCTCCAAACAATGTACCACTATGATCCATTTCTGCCGCCCACCATCCTACCTGTCGTGTAGACACTCTCTCAGGAGTGTGATAACCACTGAGGAGGAGAGGAGGGTGGTAATTGACAAAGCAAGGAGGACACTCACCAATTCCATCTACCTGATCCTGAGGGAACTCTTGAACACCTCAGGCTGCCCCCAGTACTTAAGCAGATTGAACACACATGGTAATGAGCAATAACTAGAACGGAACATTTTAGGAGATGCACTATGGCCACATTGCTAAAAGGAATGCTGAGAAACAAAGATCCTAAAGATAAAATTCAAGTGAATCAACAGCCAATGAAGACCCACCATAGGTTCTAGAAAGAGTTTACCAGGCTAACAGGTGACACATCTGTGCTGGGCCAGAGGGATCCAAAGTCATCACAATGTTAAGTGTGACGGTTAAAGCACAAGGTGCACCTGATGGTAAAGGCATGTGAGAGTGTCTGATGGACCATTTGTTGTGAGCCCCTCTTGCAGGTACTGCTTTAGGTTTCAATAGCAAGGAGCAGAGACAGAAAGGGAGACAGACAATGCAGTGGCACCTGTGGTCAGTGCCCTGGATAGTCAAAGGACAGGAAATCAGAGGAAGTAATCTCCCATTGGAAAAACAGAAACGCAAAATAATAAACTCAAAACAAGCAAACAAAAAGTTAACTGATGTGCTTGCTTTAGAGATGGTCACAGGAAGAAAGACTTCCCCACCCTGCAGGAGATGGAGTCAGAAGGAGCAGGAGAAGCCTCACAGGTGGTAGAGAAGGTGGGATGCTCTGGTGAGGACTGAAGGGTCCAGGAGCCCTTTTAGAACTGAAGCACCAAATTCAAATCTCAGCACAGTATTCTGCTAATTGGCAGATGGTTAGAAATAAATTGACTTTCTAGCAGACACAGGAACAACCTATTTAAGTGTATATACAAAATTGTCAACGAAAACTTCCTAATCAAATCCAGTTGCCAGAGTTTTCAGGGAAGTTCAGGTTTTTTTTTTTCCTGTAATCTTTACAATATCATCTGGAGAATTTCATCTTAAAATGTGTGGCTTTTAGTTTTGATTCTTTGCAGTTTTTTCTTGCTTTCTTTTTAAGCTTGGTCATAGGATAATTTTGGTTGTCAAGAAAGACACAGAGAAAGAGAGAAATGAGAATACTCACCCTTTGGGAGATGACCATTCCTCAATCCCTTCTCCTTCACTGTCTTCTTAGGATTTTGGGCAGATACACACATGCCCAGCATGATTTTCAACCTGGCAAGTCTGACACTTGAACTGCCAGTCAATCATGTGAGATCCAGGTGCCTAAACTGCACCATGCCACCTGCTCTCTTGAGAACATGCTTTTCTATATTCCTGAATATTCTATTCTTTTCCTACACCAAAATCTCCTTGTAAATTAGATTCTCAAAGACTTATTTGTTAGTACAAATGGACATTTGAGTTCTACCAGAATAATCTCTCTATGTGCAGGTGACTTTTATGGCAAAAGTAAGAGATAAACTACCCCCTCTCTCCCCCTAAAAATAATACAAGGAGATAAGGCCCCAATTTTGAGCACATGGAGCCCTGGGCAATGTGAAGAATGCGTGAATAATATTGATCCCCCTTCTAGAAGATGCAGGACCTCTGAAATCAAATAGAACCCATTGAACAAAAAATCCTAGAAGTGTGTAACACCAAGACATGAAAATGCTTTTGAGTCCAGGTTTATCAAATCTTACCCATCTCATCTGACCTTCCTATTCTCCTAGTATGAAAAGCTAATTTGGCAGACCAATTTGTCCAGGATGCATGGTTCAAAATGAAGAAGTTCAAGACTCCTGCCATGTGGTATCCAATCTGTAGGATCTGCTCATCAGAATTCTGGAAGCCTATGGGTGGATTTCTTCAATGGATTGAAAAGCTGAATTCTTCTCTATACCAGTGACAGAAGGATTTCACCATTCTTGCTTTCTAGTGTCAGAAACCAGGTATCCAAATGACCCAGCTATTCTGTTGCCAGCTTAACCTTGGGCTGGGAGAACCAGAGTGGGTCAATTGGTAAATTCTCACATACTTTTTTTTTTCTTTTTTGTTTTTGAAAGGATTTTGCTATAGGGCATGTGCACTCTCTGGAAAGACAGAGAGACAGGAGACAGAAAGCAAGAAATCACCCCCCGGGGAGATAGCCATGTCACAATCCCTTCTCCTCAATCCTCCTCTAGGGATCTTGGGCATGCACGCACATTCACCCCGCATGAGTTTAAGCCACTGGGTCTGGGACTCGAACCACGGTCGACTACATGGAAGTCCTGCGACATAGCCATTACATTAACTGTTGATCCCCTCACATTCTATTTTCAAAAATCTTGGCTGAGAGCCATAGAAGCCCTAGGCTAATAGAGGTTTTTTACTTTAACAGGTAGTTAAAATGTTAAATAGTGATCCCTGAAAAATGTCTGTGGAGCACTATTAAGAGTCCAAATTTGGGACCAGCAGTTGGTGTAATGGCCATGTCACTTGACTTCCATGTATTCGACCACAGTTCATGTCTTGGTTCTAGTTGCAAAAACTCACACAGGGCTCGTGTGCATGTGTGTCCAAGATCTTAAGAAGAGAATGGAGGTGAAGAGATTGCTGTGTGGCCATGCCTCCTAGGACATGATTTGTCACTTTCTGTCTCTCTCTGTCTTTCTGTCAAGTACACGTGACCTATAGCAATAACATCTCAAAAAATAAAATAAAATAAAATAAAACAAAACAAACAGAGTTCAAATTGTACCTGAATATTGATACAAAGTTTCTCTGTATTTGGCCCTAATATGTAAGCAAGAGGCAATGTACTGAGTTTCTCCCTGGGATCCTATTATTCCTGGAGCTCTCTTAAGCATCTTAGAGAGGCACACACATAATAGACCCCATTATGGAAAAGACGTCAGTCTGCAATGGATTCAGAAATACATCAAAATATATCTCATTGACCTAATTTGCAAAGGCTGCCCAATATGTCCATCAAAATTGCGTGATCTGTGCTAACAAGAACTCAAACACCAAGCCTTTCCAACCAGGTGTACAATGTAAAACAGCGTGGACCCCCAAAGACTAGCAATTTCAACTACCTACAATTGTTTTTCTTTTTAATTTTTTGTATATGGTATATGTGATGCCAGAGAGAGATGGATGAGAGACAAAAGAGAAAGTCAAAAATAACCTTCCCAGGAAAACACCCTGCAGTACCTTCTCCTCCCCTCTACTACTCTCAGAATTTTGGCACACAACATATAAGCACAGTGATTTTGAAGCCACAGTATCCGGGACTTGAACCATGGATTCAGTCATGTGGGATCCAACCTTCTTAAATTCCATGACACCTGATGGCCCTCAACTACCTACAAGTGTTTATAGTCACATTTTCAGAATGGATGGAAGCATATCCCATGTAGACTGAGAAGGTATCAGAAGTGGCTAGTCCTCTTTAAAAAAATCATTCCATGACTCAGATGATCAAACAGCCTTAGACAGATAGTGGGACTACATTAATCTCTCATTTGGCTCAACAAGTCTCCAAATACTGTTTATCACATGGAAATTTCAATCTTCGTGGAGACTGCAATCAAGAGGAAAAACAGATCATTGCATGTGCTCTGAAAGGAACATTGCCATAAAAGATCGTGAAAAGAAATTTAAGCTGGGATGGGGTGCTACTTATTACCCTTTTATGCATTAGGGTCACTCCGTGAAGTGGGCTTCTTTTAAACCCTTGTGAGATGTTATATGAGGAGTCATTCCAGGTCTCCCTCCAACTGGAGATCAGGTGATGCCTAAGCACTGGCCAAATATGTTAAAATTTTGCAGAGTATAGTAGCTCCATGGATTTGCCTCAAACAGGTCTGCTAGTCCCACTGAAGAATGAACCCTATCCAACAGGGATACCAAGTTCTCTTAAAGCTTTGAGAGAAGAAGTACTCAAACAGCAATTTCTTAGAGTGCATGGGGCCTTTTGAAGGGTTGAGGATACTCATTTATCAGTTACGTTGGCTCAAGTGTAACAGAGGGCACATTATACCCAAGTCAAGACAACTTCACTTGCATAAACCACCAAATCTCCACAGGATGGAATAAAGACTTGAGAACTTCATGGAGACCTGAATTTTTTAAAAAAATAAATAACAAAATATCCTTAGTACTGCATAACCATCTGATATTCTGTAGTTTCAACTCTCCCTTTGAAACTTAACATGGCAAGTAGAGAACATTTCTTCATTAGAATCTCAGAATCTACAGCCTCTGGAGCCACCCTAACTCATTGTTGGGTCTGTCACTTGCACCACTTTCACTGTGTGATGATAGAGATCCCTATTTTTACAATCTATATTTTTCACAATATTCTGAGTCTTTGGTTTAGAAGTTCACAATCACTAGTAGAGTACCATACCAAGTCTGAGTGTCCTACCTGGCAAGTAAGATTCAAAAGCCTCCAAGTTTTTGATAAGCTTATGCAGGAGCAAAAATGACACACGCTTGCTTCTTGTATGTTTGTTTGCTTTTGTTTTTTGTCTGTTTTAGTTTTTGTTACAGGTCACATGTTCTCCAGAGAGATAGAGTCAGGAAAAGTGAAAAATGACCTCCATGAAGGATGGCCCCTCTTGAGATTTGGGGCATGCATACCTGAATGCTGAGAATGATTTATAAGCCCTATTCTGGGACCCAAACTGTGCATCAGTCCCTGTGGAATCCAGCACTTTAAACTCCACGTCACCTGCTGGCCAACACCATTGATATTTTGGGGTTGGGGGAACTTGACAATTCAGAGGACCCCAAGACAAAAGAAGAGATAGACACTTCATTGACAATTTGTCAGGATGTCACTGATCCACAGTATTATAAATAGCTGTCCTTCAAAAGTACACCTCAAATAGTCTTCTGGGAATTGTCCTGGACGTTTTCATATTCATATGTGGTCAAGCAAATGTACACTGGGCAATAATTGCTAAGGAATTAGGCAAATCAAGGACAATGTTTATTGGGAATTCTCATCACATGTTACATATCCCATGCAGACTGAGAAGGTTTCAGAAGTGGCTAGTCCTTTTTAAAAAAATCATTCCATGACTCAGATGATCAAACAGCCTTAGACAGATAGTGGGACTACATTAATCTCTCATTTGGCTCAACAAGTCTCCAAATACTGTTTATCACATGGAAATTTCAATCTTCGTGGAGACTGCAATCAAGAGGAAAAACAGATGAAACAGATCATTGCACGTGCTCTGAAAAGAACATTGCCATAAAAGATCATGAAAAGAAATTTCAGCTGGGATGGAGTGCTACTTATTACCCTTTTATGCATTAGGGTCACTCTGTGAAGTGGGCTTCTTTTAAGTCCTTGTGAAATGTTATATGAGGAGTCATTCCAGGTCTCCCTCCAACTGGAGATCAGGTCATGCCGAAGCACTGCACCCCAAATATGTTAAAATTTTTCAGGGTATAATAATTTCATGGATTTGCCTCTAACAGGTCTGCTTGTCCCACTGATGTCTGAATCCCGTCCACCTGGTAAACCAAGTTCTCTTAAAGACTTTGAGAGAAGAAGGACCCAAACAACATATTGCTTCAGAGTGAGCAAGGCCATTTGAAGTGTTGCGGATACTCATTTATCAGTCAAATTGGCTGGAGCATAACCTTGGGCACATTATACCCAAGTCAAGACAACTTCACTTGCATAAACCACCAAATCTCCACAATATGGAATAAAGACTTGAGAGCTTCATGGAGACCTGAATTAAAAAAAATAAAGTAACGAAATATCCTTAGTACTGCATAACCATCTGATATTCTGTAGTTTCAACTCTCCCTTTGAAACTTAACATGGCAAGTAGAGAACATTTCTTCATTAGAATCTCAGAATCTACAGCCTCTGGAGCCACCCTGACTCATTGTTGGGTCTGTCACTTGCACCACTTTCACTGTGTGATGATAGAGATCCCTATTTTTACAATCTATATTTTTCACAATATTCTGAGTCTTTGGTTTAGAAGTTCACAATCACTAGTAGAGTACCATACCAAGTCTGAGTGTCCTACCTGGCAAGTAAGATTCAAAAGCCTCCAAGTTTTTGATAAGCTTATGCAGGAGCAAAAATGACACACGCTTGCTTCTTGTATGTTTGTTTGCTTTTGTTTTTTGTCTGTTTTAGTTTTTGTTACAGGTCACATGTTCTCCAGAGAGATAGAGTCAGGAAAAGTGAAAAATGACCTCCATGAAGGATGGCCCCTCTTGAGATTTGGGGCATGCATACCTGAATGCTGAGAATGATTTATAAGCCCTATTCTGGGACCCAAACTGTGCATCAGTCCCTGTGGAATCCAGCACTTTAAACTCCACGTCACCTGCTGGCCAACACCATTGATATTTTGGGGTTGGGGGAACTTGACAATTCAGAGGACCCCAAGACAAAAGAAGAGATAGACACTTCATTGACAATTTGTCAGGATGTCACTGATCCACAGTATTATAAATAGCTGTCCTTCAAAAGTACACCTCAAATAGTCTTCTGGGAATTGTCCTGGACGTTTTCATATTCATATGTGGTCAAGCAAATGTACACTGGGCAATAATTGCTAAGGAATTAGGCAAATCAAGGACAATGTTTATTGGGAATTCTCATCACATGTTTTTCAGTCAATGGAACTATCCACTGGATGAGCACCCTTAAGCTGTTCTTCTGTGTTACTCAGAACGTGCCCAGTGGAATACCAGATGGAGACAATTATTTCCTGGTTTATCCTCCCTCTGTTTCTGGGTATGTTGGTACATCAACATGTAGTGAGAAATCAAAACATTAAGTGTCATTGCTAATGCACCTGTTGTGGCTCTTGCCCAGTTACAGGAATCCTTAGATTCCCTTATTCTCATTTGCTTGGTAACTGCATTGCGTTAGATTATGTGTACGCTGAGCTGCGTGGAGTTGGCATGGCTGCCACTGCCAATTCTCATACACATCTGCATTCTTCTCTCAGTGTAGAAACTTGTATTGATAAAGACTGATAAGTCATGAGTCTCCATCAAACTTTAGAATGGAGTTGGTTTGGGGCTTGGTTTACAAGTTTATTTGTTTATTTATTTGTTTTTGGAGAGGTTTTTGTTAGAGGGGACAAGTGCTTGCCAGAATGACAGAGAGAGACAGAAATCCAGAAATCATCCCTCAGGTGGGATGACCATGCCACAATCCATTCTCCTCCATTTTCCTCTTGCATTCTTGGACACACACTTCTAAGCCAAAGATTCAGAATACTGGGAAAATTATAGATTGTAAAAATAGGGTTTTCCATCATCACACAGTGAAAGCGGTACAAGTGACACACCCAACAATGAGTTTGATGGGCCGGTGTGAGTTTAAGTCACCAGGTCTAGGACTCGAACCACGGTTGACTACATGGGAGTGCAGAGTCATAGCCATTATGCCAACTGCTCATCCCTTTACCTATTTATTTTGTTGGATTCCTTAATGGGTTTGTTGGATTTTAGGAAACTTCTTATATCTGATATTACTATTCTCTCTATGGTTTTAGTAGTTAAGGTACATTTGTACATAGTTGCATGTTGCATAACAAAAGGCTGTGGACATTGTGACTAAAAATGTGAGGACAAAGAAAGACATGGCCATGATCAACTTTGACCCTTATCCCATGAAAATTGCAAGAAGAACTTTGACAATGGGGAATTGCAACAGAGTGAAAAGATTCTCTTTGTGATTATATCTTTACTTTTTCAAGCCTTTTTTTGTGTGCCATGACGTTGGGTTCAGGATTTGCTTAACCTTCCATGCAGTGATAGGTATTAGCCACTGGTGGAGTTTTCATCCCAACTATAATCTTCCAAATAGGTCCTCACTTGAAATTGTCTCCCTGACAGGATTGAAGAAGTATGTGCAAGAAATTACAAAGTTTGTTTAAGATTGATAAGAACTTCAGAACCAGACTCACAGCTATCCAAATCAGTTGGCTTGAATGAAAATGTCTCACAGCCTTCTTCAGATCCTTGCTAGTACCCTGTAGTTCAGGCTCACTGGCTACCTCCTGACCTCCCGGTTTGTCAAGTTTTCCTCCTTCTTGTAGCATAAATGTAGCCTGCATTCTGCTGTCTCCAAAGATGGTCCTTTAGTACTGAAGTCCACCATGTTTTGCTGTTTGCTGAATTGATGAATAAGATCACTATCTTTGTCCTAACAACTTGAATCTGGAGTTATTTAGGAGCTTAGACTCATCAACACTAATTGAAGAAAACAAAGTCATTCTTATTCTGTCCCCTCAGCTTACGACAGAGAGCAACCCTTCATTTAATACATTTACCCTCCCCTGATGTTCTAGGCCTATCTTGGATGAAGCCTGAGAAGGAGTGAGACTGTGGCAGCTTCTTCTGATCTTCAAAGTCCCCCTGCAGGGTTCCCGTGAGCACAGAACAGAGGACACAGGGCAGAGCTCCATAGGCTGGTTTCTAGCCAAGATTTCTTCATGGACCCTCAGAGAGTGGCCACAGTGCACCCAGTGAACTCAGATCCCAAATACATTCCTGAATGGGAAGAATGTTCTCTTAATTTTTTTTTTTGAGAGATTTTCACTATAGGGCGCGTGCGCTCACCAGACAGACAGAGAGAGACATAGACAGAAAGTGAGAAATCACCCCCCAGGGGGGATGGTCACACCGCAATCCCTTCTCCTTTCAGGATCTTGGGCACGCACGCACACGTGTCCGGCATGAGTTTTAAGCCACCGGGTCTGGGATGCGAACCGTGGTCAACTACGTGGGAGTCCAGCAACATAGCCATTACGTTAACTGCTGGTTCCCTGTACACTTAATTTTTAATACTTACTTTTATTCCTGAAAAAAACCCTTTATTTTTATGATGTTTTAGATATATGAAAATATTGAGCAAAAAGCACAAGTAATTCCTATATATTTCCTTCTATAGCCTTCTGTAATAATAAATAAATAAATAAATAAATCAGACATGGAAAAGTATATTTTGATAACCTTCTGAAGGCCAATTCTAGTTCCTTAGGTGGCCTCCCTAATTGACCTAATCCTCCAAACTTCTGCTTTTCTCCCTCATGTGTGACTCCCTGATAACTATCGTATGAACTTTTTATTTGGGAAGTTCCCAGAGAACAAACCCTGTGGATACTAGTACAGAAACCTGTATGTCTCCCCTGTGGACTCCTGGCCCTTTAGTGTTCATTACCTCAGACACTTCCTGAGTCCCTGTAAAAGGTGACCACATAAGGTCTAATGGTACTACTTTACTAACTGTAACAGCAATGTGTGATGTATCATTCTCAGCAGACCAATGAGTCTACTGCCTGAATTTGGGATTTCTGGGACAACACGTTGATGAGCTATGTCAGTCCTGGTGAACATCTGCTCTGCTTTTCTGGTCTGTGGTCTCCAGGGCAGAAGATGTGGAGAATCAAACTCTAGCCCATTGCACTGTTGAATTCAGTCTGAGGAAAATGTCTGGAATCTTTCCTCAAGGAAGCCACCTAACAGATGGTTTCCTAACATATACATATGATTCTTTTTTTCAGTGTGAATTTCCAGTTTTAGATTTTACAAGAATTTCCCCATCTCTAGGAGCTCATTCACTTCTTTCCCCTGCCTCTTCAGCATTCTCTCTTCTCTTTGATCTTTGTGAGCATTCAGTCTGAGGAAAATGTCTGGAATCTTTCCTCAAGGAAGCCACCTAACAGATGGTTTCCTAACATATACATATGATTCTTTTTTTCAGTGTGAATTTCCAGTTTTAGATTTTACAAGAATTTCCCCATCTCTAGGAGCTCATTCACTTCTTTCCCCTGCCTCTTCAGCATTCTCTCTTCTCTTTGATCTTTGTGAGCTTTTTCACCATCATCTCTTGGAGCTCATCCACTTCTTTCCCCTGCCTCTTCGGCATTCTCTCTTCTCTTTGATCTTTGTGAGCTTTTTCACCATGGAAATTCAAAGTTTCTTATCTGATATTTCCATGAATTGTATTATTTTTCTTTGGAAGAGAGGCATTTTCTTATTTTTCTATACTTATTGTGATTCTATCATGATTTCTAGTCATATGATGGATGGTACATTTCTCCCTAGTTCTTGAAGTTCAATCCGAGCATTCAGAGGTGTGCAGGAGGAGGTGATCTGCAATCCCCCTTCCATTTTGTTTTCACTTTTTATTCATCAGAAACAGTGAGAACAGAAGAATATTCTGACCCTAATCATGTTCAGATGATTAGATCCTGTTCACTTGGACCAGTCTAGACTCTTAGGGTGTAGGAGCTGAGAAGCCCGTGAATAAAGGTAAAGAAAAGGGAAAATATTTAGAGACAAGGAAAGAAGAGAAAAATATAAAAGAAAAAGAAAATTTAAAAAAAAACTTTAAATTTTAATTTTAAAAAGTAAAAATTGAAAATAGTGTGTTGCACAAGCAATATTTCACAGCTGACATTCATGATCCATGTGAAGATAGGCCAGGATTAGAGCCTTTCCTAAATAGAATTGGGAAATGTGCAATTAGCACAATAATGAAGGGGCTTGAGTGCCCAGAGAATACTTTACCTTAGAAAAAAAGAAAATTAAAAAAGGAGAAATACACAGACAGAGAGAGAAATGGAGAAAAGGAGATAAGAAGCACCCCCCCCCAGAAATTGGTGTGGGAAGGAAAGCCTTAGCAGAAAATCTTCATTTTGAGCCCCCGAAAACTATATTTCACAGCTGAAGTTCTGGCAGTTATCTGATTTCTTACCTGAGAAGAAATACTCAAATGCAGATAAAAGCCCACATATTTAAAGAAGGACCTGGCTACTATGAGGAGAGACCTCCCATATAAATATTCATGACAAGACTCCACAATAAAAGTAACACCAAACCCCAATGCCAACCCTCTTTTCTTCTGAAATTTATCTGTAACATTAACTTCTGGCATAAAGGTACATTTCTTTTCTGTTAAAACTCTTTGGTTTTTAGGTGGATTGGTGTTTATAGGGCTTGGAACCAGCACTTAGCATAATGGCTAAGTTGCTGGACACCCATGTAGTTGACTGGGGTCTGAGGCCCGGACCCAGCAGCTTAAACTCATGCTGGGTGTGTGTGCTGTGTGCTCAAGATCCAGAGAGGAGAATGGAGAAGAAGGGAGTGAGGCGTGGCCATCCCCCCTGGGTGGCGATTTCTCACTTTCTGTCTCTCTGTCTCTTTCTGGCGAGCACACATACCCTATAGCAAAAACATCACTGAAAATAAGAAAACGGGGGGCTGAATAGAAGCATGGCTGACCATGGTTCCAATCCAAGCCTGCCAGCTTGAAAATTATGCTGGGCACATCTGTGTGCATGCTTGAAATCCCAAAAAGAGGATGAAGAAGAGAGTGTGGTGTGGCCATCCCCCACGTGAGGTGATTTCTCACTTTTCACCCTTTGTTTATATCTCTGTCTTTCTCCAGGGAATGCACACAGACTATGCCACATGCCAAAACACAAAAGTTGTTACTTTTCTATTAAACTCTTGTCTTTTCCTACTTTAAATCTGTTTGTGATTTTCCATACCATATCTTAGTTCTGATCTGCAATCTTAGATCTCTGGACTCAACAATCCAGCTATTTCACACAGCACAGCTCAGCTCCATTGTCCCATAACAACCACAGGTTTCTATTCCTGTGTAGAATTGAAAGAGGCCTGACATGCACCCTCATGGAATGCTAGATCCTGATATGTAATGGCTTTGGACAGGGACCTCTGTGATCAGTCTCTGCCCAGAGTGCTTCTTCCTCTAGTCTCATCTCTCCCTCACACACACAAACAAGCACATGCTCCCAACAATAAAGTAAATTTTTTAAAGAAAACATTAGTCATCCCCATTTTGTCAACTCCCATCTAGCAATGATAAATTAGTTTAAAATTTGGATAGTGCAAGATGAATTGGAAAAAAGAATCATTTCTGTTTGTCTATAATCCAAAAAGAAAATTAAGAGTTACTAGAACTGAGAGTATCATCATAAGGAAAAAATGTGAATACTGAACTCTGATCATATTTCTTGTTCCAAACATTCCTCACTAGGAGGCCTGGAACCCATGCCTACATAACACCCCTCGTACTGAACAGGCCACCTTCCCACAGTAATTGTGGCTTACTTCTCTAACTTCATTCTGGCATAACATAATGATTAGTAAAATCCCTTATGAATGTTAAGTTTAAGCTTAAATACAACTTTGAGATGACCCCCATGTCTTCACAAAGCCTTGCTTTTTTGGCCAATGACAGTTAGAGAATCCCTAAATCTACCTATGACCTGTAAAACCCTCATTTAAGACAGCCTTCCTTTTCAAGCCAAGTCAATGAATAAGTTCCTCATATTGATTTATGGGTTCTGCTTTATTAAAATGTATTTTTAAATGACTATAGATGCCTCTAGTTGCCATGTGGTTGAAACCCTGGTCCCACATGTTGACTGTGGGGTTTAAGTCCCCAACTTAGTGGTTTGAAAGACACACAGGGTATGTACGCATGCATGCTCAAATCCCAAGAGGATACTGGAGAATGTATTGGGACTTGGTCATTTCTTTTTTTTTTTATTAATTAATTTATTTATTTTCATTTAATTTTCTTCCATACATTCAATCACATTATTATTTGTTTTACAAAATGGCTATTTCAACAGGTGAACACCTCTCCCCAGCACTGTCGATAAAACCACAAAGATCTTCAACAGATAACACCACACCTCTCTGTGCCATTAATGCTTTTCCTCCCTGTCCCTCCCCCAAATGTCCTTCCTCAGATCGTCTTTCACACACACTATATCTGATATTTACATCTATATACTGCGTTTCTATATCCTTTAGACAATTAGTTTCAGTCATAGAGTGCAGACACACAATATATATTAAGTGGGGACCTACAATGCCTCTCTTTCATAGGGCTTGCTTCACTCAGCAGTACGTCTTCCATATTCATCCACTTCCTGTCAAAAGCCAGAATTTTGTTGTTTTTTTATGGATGAATAGTATTTCATTGAATATATGTGCCACAGTTTTTCTAACCATTCATCAGTTCGTGGGCATTTCGGTTGCTTCCATGACTTAGCAATCGTGAAAAGTGCCGCAATAAACATCGATGTGCAAGCACTTTTCTGATAAAGTAGTCTGCTGTCCTTTGGGTAGATACCAAGGAGTGGGATTGCTGGATCATATGGTAGATGGGACTTGGTCATTTCTATGTCAGGTGATTAGTTCCATTTTCTCTTCGCTCTCTTTTTGGCAAGTACAAGCCTTTTAGACCAAAAATGTCAACAACAACAAAAACTATAATCCCACCTCATTTAGAACAATTTCTCAGGGCTCCTTGAGTTGGTTTGCTAATATTTGGGTACTCTAATTGCTGTAATATGAATGCCTCTTAATGTTTTATAGAGTTTGCTTTTTCTTTCAACACATATCTGTGAAAAAAATTAACCAAAATGGTGAAAGATTTGAACAATGAATAGTAGATATATGGCTGTAGTATAAGAAATGACACCCTGTGTTTATGTATTACAAGACAATGTTAAACTAAACTATTTCAGTTTAAAACAGCTGTTGTACTCTTACATTTGGGTTTCTGTAGACAACCCATAACCTGACTTGGAGGTCTGTTTTCTTAGCAAGTTGCTAAGTTATAGCTAAGCATAGTAGCTACACTTCAGTCTTTCACAGAAAGCCCACCCTTTAAGCTTTGTTCATGCAGGCTAACAACAAGCTATATGCAAGCCAGTGATCTCTCTACCTCATCCCCACTGCAGTTTTTGGATATCAGTTTCCCTTTCCGGCACATTAGCATCACTTACCCAAAAGACTACTAGGAGTTCCTTGAATGCCATTCTGTTCCTGACTGGTTTGAATCACTTGTTGGTCACTTTAACACTGTTAAGCTTTGGTTTATATAAAAAATGCTACTCTCCAACTGTATTATAAAGACGACCACACCATCCAACCAACATAGGTTGGGTTATCAGAAAAGTTGTGATGCAATTTTCATAAAAAAATCATAAAAAAGATTATATTTTTTCTGACAACCCAATAGATTCTATGCAGTGTCATTTCCAAAAGTAGAAAAGATGCCCATTGAATTTTCATGAAATAGTAAAAGCCCCGAATACTAAAACAATGTTGAAAAATCACAAAGTTAGAGGACTCACACATCCCAATTTCAAATCACCACAATCCATCAGTAGTCTCAGCAGTGTGTGACTGGCATGGGGGTACACATCTCACAGGTCCCTCGGAAAAATGGGGGGCATGAAACACGCCCATGCCCTCACAATCTGGTGATTCTCGGTAAGAGTAACAAGCTATTTAGCAGATAGCTTCCTTGATACATCATTCTAGGACAACTGGATAAAAATGTGTGAATGCATACAGTTGAGCCCCATGTGTCTTTATAATACATAAAATTTATATTTGGTGTCCCAGTTTCCTGGCAGAGGGCTCCTAAAACCCTCAGCTTCCAAGTGGGAAATGTCACTTTGATTGCTATTGGCATGACTAATGGTTGAGGACTAAGAGTGAGGGTGCTTTCCAGGGAACCAGCCTTGTGATGAGAAAGTTGGATCTTTTAGCTCAACCCCATCACCTGTGGAGGAGAGAGATCCTGAAGGTTGAGTTAGTCACCAGTGCCCAATGACTGAATCAATCTTACTTCATGATAAAGCCTCCCTCCATGCAAACTCAAAAAGACAGGACTGGAGAGATTTCCACACTGATGAACATATGACCTGTGGAAGGTGATCACCCAGACAGCATGGAAGCTGTGTGCTGAGTCTCATACCTGGGCACATGCAGCTCTTCCATCTGGTTATTCCTCATGTGTATCCTTTTAAAAACGGGTAGATGTAAGTGATTCACTGAGTTCTATGAGCCATTCTAGCAAAAGATTAAAGGAACTATAACCTAGGGACCTACACTAAGGGGATAGGCATCTGAAGTAAGGGCAGTCTGGTGAGTCTGAGCCCTTAACCTGTGCGGCCTATGCTGACTTTGGGAGAATGTGCACATGAATGCTGAACTGTGAGCCAGACATTTTATCGTTACCTAAAATTGGAGAGTGTTTTGCAACCCAAGAGTTTCTTAGCCTTGAGTCTCCATAAAAGACAGATTAGAAAAAGGCAAAGCAGGAGAAGAATGGGGAGAGTATGGTATTGTAGAACCCAGGGATAAGAAAATGGTTGTTAGGAAAAAACATCACAAATATTAAAAAGACAATAATAAGGCATGATTTTACAAATAAAAAGTAAAGTATTCAAAGACTTTGGAATATGATTTTACTATGAGGTGGCTTGAGAATGTTTGTGAGTTAATGGAAGTAAAATATGAATATATTTTGATACAAAAGTAATTTCTAAATTTATGCATAGTTATTCATGATACTGCTTTCCATAAACTTTTTGAAGAGTCTCTATAGAATGAAGGCAGAATCTTTATTCCAAGCAATTGAATGAAGGATTTAAAAAGGCAGGGGGGACCAGCAGTTAGCGTAATGGCTATATCGCTGTACTCTCACGTAGTCGACTGTGGTTCGCGTCCTGGACCTGGTGTCTCAAAACTCATGCCGGGCACGTGTGCGTGCGTGCCCGAGATCATGAAAGAAGAATGGAAGAGAAGAGATTGCAATGTGGTCATCCCCCCAAGGGGTGATTTCTCGCTTTCTATCTCTCTGTCTCTCTCTGTCTGTCTGACAAGCACACACGTCCTATAGCAAAAACCTCTTCAAAAAAAAAAAAAGTAAAAGAAAAAGGCAGGTAGTAGATACTTTTCAGTCAAGGATAAAATTGATACAGCCTTATTTTCTTCTGTGTTTTTATGCTTTCCAGAAATATCCATAAAAAACATTATTCATCATTTTAAAAAAATAGGTAACATAGGTACTGTAATAACCAAATATCATTGTTAACTTTAGAGTTTTTTCATAAAAGTAGTAAATTTTCTTAGTGAAATTCATCATTCAGGTTTTTAACATGTAGTTTCATATTAGCAAAATTCACCTCTATACAGGTAGTTGTACATCACTGAAACCACAAGCTTTTCCAGTCCCTACTGCACGTAAGACATTGCCTCTTATTTTCCTTAGGTTCTACACATTTTGGATCCAGCTTCTTGCACAGAAAACTGTCCTGATAATCCATTTGCTGAGTTATCTCCAATCACCTAACTTGCTACAAACAAAAATATTGGATGATTTCCTCCCTATACTAGATATGAAAATATAACTTTCAATTGCTGCAATCACTGCCAGGGAGAACTTACTGCACTTTAACATTTAATATGTTGGAGGCATACTACAGGTACTGTCTTATTACTCAAGGGTCATTACTTGGGAGAGGGGGTTCTTATAATGCTAGAAGTAATATCACTTTCTATTTACAGATTGTATATCCCCAAAGATATTTTATATGCTGGACTCCAGATTGCCCTTTCTTAATAAATATCTCAGGGTAAGAAAAGTATAAAGCTATGTAGATATAATTAAAATAGAGAATACTTTCCAGATAATACATGTTTTTTCTAAAGCTCTCCAAAAGAAAAGGATTTCTGGAACTTTCTTTTAAGCCCTACATTTTTATTTATATTGCTGGATATTTTCTATGAACAGGTTTGATTTTGGGGTGCTAACAAAACGATAGCCAAACTACAACTATAAATGAAATGTGATCATACCCATTCATTTTCTGTCTAAGCTATTTCTGTTCTTCAAGCAGAGTTGAATAGATGCTGATGGACTTGTGTGGCTTGCTAAGCCTAAAGTATTTACTATCTAGTCCTTTACAGAAAAAATTTTCTGACTGCTATTCTAAAGTAGTAATACCTGGGGAAGTGAAAGTGGTTCCATTCCCTTTATGGTAGTTTTGAGGGCTACAGAGTAGACTTACAGAAATACAATGGGAGAAGGAGCTATCATTTTTTTAATTAATGCTATATCTTAGAAAAATAAAACACATTTTCAAACTAAATTGACATGAACATCAGTAAAATGTGTACTCTTGTTGATTCTATGGCGGTGATTCCATGTTTTGAATGGACACAACCTGATATAGATAAAAGAAACAGAATCTTAACCATAATTTATTTTTGCAAGTATAACATAAGAATATTCAACTTTATTGAATATGGTAGAGAAAGTGGACTCCAGAATACTGTACAAACTCAAAAATGCAATCCATCAAGTAATATATATTAAGTGATATTTAATATTGTATATTTATGGTGAATTATCATACAATGCCTTTTTGTTGGCCTTTAAAAGTGTTCACAAATGTATCAAATTGTACAAATTACCTGCAGATATGCGTATCAATAGAGAAATCTTCATAAGATAAATCTAGTCAAATAGTGTATTTTAATGTCAGCCAAATCATTGTTTTTGTCTCACTCATCTGAGTTATATATATGGTTTGACATGGCAATAAATTTCTCTACTTTTTTTATCATAAATGTTTCTCCCCACAGGATGATGTGTTTTGGTTGAATCTTTGTCTAGCTTATATTATTTATAATAGATTCTTCAGCCATTTCCTTTAGATTTACTTAACTCAAATCTTAGAAGAAAATGGGAAAAACTTACTGATGTTGGATCTTGCTGTGATTTCTTGGGCTTCATCAGAAGCACAAGCAACAAAAGAGGATCAACTGAACTTCATCAAAATGTATAGCTTTTGTGCATCAAAGGACACAGTGGAACGACAACCCAGAGAATGAGAGAAAAGATCTGCCAATCATATATCTGATAAGGGTGTAATACATCTGATAAGGGTTTAATGAGTAGGATGTGTAAAGAACTCTCACAACTCACCAACCAAACACAATAAATAAATAAATACAATTCAGGCAAAAGATTTCTTCAAAAAAAGATTATACAGATGGGCCATACATATGTCAAAAGATGCTCAACATTAGTACTCATGAGGGGAAGGCAAATCAATACCATTTTGCCTCCACTAGAAAGCTACTATCAAAAAGCACAGTAGGCCTTGCCACAGTGGTGCAGCCAGGAGGAAGCTCCTAGGTGATGGCCAGGGCCTCGTGGCAGGCCCAGGTTTATTTCCCAGCCCAACCTAAAAACAAACTAAGACAGTGGCATGTGCCAGTGGAAGTGGCTGGCTGGGAGGCTGGATCAAGAAGAATCATCATATGGAAAGATCCTGTCAGAAATGACTCACTGTCCTTCCCATGCTCACTTACCTCTCTTAAAATAATTTTTTTTAAAAAGCAAATGTTGGCAAGAAGGTAGAAAAAGTGGAATCCTCAGGAGAATATAAAATGATGCAGGGGCTGTTAAAGACAGTATGTAAGTTCCTCCAAATAATTAAATATCCACTACCGAAAGGTGTAGCATTTTACATCTAGGAATATTCCTGAACGACGTGAGAGGAGAGACTAGTATACATATCTGTACACTATTGTTCATAGCAGCATCATTCACAACAGCCGAAAGGTGGATGTTGCCTGAGTGCCCATTGATGGAAGAATGGATAAACAAAACATAGTACATACATGCAAAGGAATATGGTCAGCCTTAAAAAGGAATTGCAGATTTTTATAATATTCTACAATGTAGATATACCTTTGAAATGCTAAGTGAAAAGGCACAAAAGGACAAATGCCGAATGTTCCCACTTACATGAGTTACATAGAAGAGTCAAATTCAGAGATGGTAGAGTGGTAGTTACCAGGAGTGGAGAGAGCGCAGACTAGAAAGCTTAGTTTAATTAACAGGGTTTCAGTGTAAGACAAAATAGTAAATTTTATGTATATTTAACTTACACCTCTGCCTCCCCCACACAATGTGAAAAAAAGTTATATACAAACTTGTGACTGAAAATTAGTGACACACTTCTGCAACTGTTAGCTTTAGAGTGTAAACAATGAAAAAGATCACACTTAGTCAACAAAATTTAAAAAGAAAGGCCTGAAATCAATAACCTAATATTACAACTTAAAGAACTAGAAGAAACTAAACCCCAATCCAGCAGGAGAAAGGAAATTAAGATCAGAATGGAAAGGGCCCGATGGTTCAGCAAGAACACAACTTCACTCAGATAGGAAGGTCCCAGGGTATATCTGAGATCTTTACCTACCAGGTGTGCACTTTCACATGCCTGTGATCCTGGCAGCCTCAGGCTGGGAGTAGATCATGGTGTAAGAATCCTGTTGGCAGTATCTCTCTCTGCTCCGTCTCTTTTACAGAAAAAATAAAGTTTAAAAAGGAAAAATAGAGTAGAAATAAGCAAAATAGAGCATATGGGCCAGCTCCATTGTGCAGCAGTAACATGTTGCTCAAGGTAAGCTGATTCCACATGATGACTGTGGTGAGAATCTCTGGCTGGTTTAACCAGAAGCATGCAGCAAGTATTCAAGACCCAATGGGCTGGAAGACTGGAGGAAAGGGACTGAGGTGTGACCAGACCTTGGGGAGCTTCTTCTTTATGCCCTCCAAGGACATGACACTGCAAATCCACTGATACTTCTTATTGCAGGGCATTGCTTTTTCCTGAGTGTGTACATGCCCTTCCCTCTCCTGTCTGTTGTACACATCCTTACAGTACTTCTCAATCGAGTAAGTCTTAGAGATTACAAGCTCTCCTAGTTGTAGAAGCACAGCTCTCATCAGAGGAAGGATGCCTTTGCTGATGGTCATAGCATCTGTGTGATATTAAACAAAAGGAGAAAGGAGGAGCAGATAGCCTTTGCAGGAAGGGAACTGTACTCTCAGAGCTCAAACTTGGTGACTCTCCCTAAAGACACTCCTCAAGCAACACAATGAGGTCAGCCAAAATGACCTCAGAAGGCCACAGCCT